>NC_068401.1:23974428-24274428 GCF_023724105.1 Carassius gibelio | reverse complement strand
GTTGACATGCTTGCTGGCTATATTTCCAGTCTTCATTTCAATTGTTGTAAATGTGCTTTTGTGTTTGTTTAGTATTTTTTTCTGAAATACTAGTTGTTATTTCATTCAAAAATACATTTAAATTTCAGTTTACAATTTTCAATTGTTTCAGCTAGTTTCTAATGCAGTTTCTGACTTTTTATTAGTTTTAAGTGTTTCATTTAACATTTCCATTTTATTTTATTTCAGCTTTTTTCAATTAACAAAAATGTTTTTGGTTAATGAAAACAACCCTGATGCATACGCACAACAAGGTTACCACACTATGTTTGATTTGGTGTTTGTTACCAGCCGGCAGTATCTCCATCAGATGAAGCTGGTGTTGGCGGAACTGTCTCATGGCTCTCTGTCTTCGCAGACACACTTGATGACGTAATTCTTCTTCTGCGCGATGTCTCTCAGTGTGTTCCTGTTGTCGCCTGCGCTTTTCCCTATTGCACAAAGATAAATCTCATTTACCTAAAACATAACAAAGTGTCCCTAAATGGTAAATGTCTTCATTTCACAGATGGACTCACCAAATCATTTTCTTACCTGAAGCTGCGCTGTAATGTGCTGACCGCTCTGGGGAGTTTCCGAAGTCTTTTCCGGGTCTGATGGGCTCTCCAGGCTGCCTGGATAATACAAGCTGCTCGCACACACTCCTCAGATGACTCCTTCATTTATATACAGTATGTAGGGAAAAGAAATACACAACAAACAGCCAGTATAATTATAAACGATCAGAAGGATAGTGGAAAATGATAATTATGAGTATTTAATGAAAGAAACTTTAAAGAAATGGTTCATCTAAAAATTAACATTTGAAGAAAATATACTCTCCCTCAGGCCTTCCTAAATGTAGATTTAGTATTACATCACTTGCTCTCCAATGGATCCTCTGGAGTGAATGGGTGCCGTCAGAATGAGAGTCCAAACAGATGATAATCTGGTGAGGTCAACAGCTGCATGTTTGTAATAAACAAACTAATAAATTACGATTACTGTTAAATTAAAGTTCTACACGAATGTGTCAGACTTTGATCTGAGAAGACAACAGGAGACTTTCACTGGAGGAAGTGTTACTATGGATAAAGTTTTTAAAGCCTTAATGATGGATTTGTTTATTACAAGCACACAGATTTTTGCTTCACAAGACATTAATTGATGGACTGTAGTCATGTGGAATATTGTGATGTTTTTATCAACTGTTTGGCCTCCCATTCCGACGGCACCCATTCACTGCAGAGGATCCACTGGTGAACGAGTGATGTATTGCTATTTTGGATTAATTAATATCTGTTCTGATGAAGAAACAGACTCCTCTACATCTTGAATAGCCTGAAGATGAGTACATTTTAAGCAGATTTTTTTAGTTTTGGGAGAACTATTCCTTTAACTATCATCACAAGTGGATTTAAAGGATAAAATAAAATGCTACCAAATGTAAAACATGTCTACATTAATGCATTAAGCAGACACTCTGAGCTAGTGGCCACTGACCGTAGTGTCTCTCCATGGGACGTCTGACCGCAAGTGATCAATAAGCTGATCCAGAACAGAGTCAAAGCCTTTACCACGCCAGTCTTTCACAGCTAAATCAGCCAAACCTGCAGGACCAAACAGTGGAAGACAGGTCGAAACACTCAGCAACTAAAACTTGAAGATGCTTTGAGATCTAAAGAGTGCGACTGTACCTCTGTATCGTTTGTGAATGAGATGATGGGTTGAGCTGCTGTGGTCCATAATCAGAACAAGGGTCTTTACAGCTGCTCTGCCAATCACAGGATTCGAGCTACTGGACATTTTATACACAATATCATCCATGATGTCAGTCAGAGCCCTGTTTCCCATCTCAGCTACAACAGCACTTCAGAAACATAGGGAGAGACAGAGGTATTTGAGTATTTAAATGTGAAGCAGTTACTTGGATAAAGGCTGTATTATGGACTAGGTGGCTTTCTGTTGTACCCGTTTGCCCTGAAGATATTGTTCCACATGGTGACAGTAACAATGGAGACGTCGTCATCTTCACAGATTTGGATGTTCTCATAATGTTTAGATCTCAGTACTGAGAAGAGAATGCTAAAAACGTCAGTTTCATTTCAGTTCAAGCTAAAATCCATCTCTAAAGACATCTTGTGATGGTTAATTTGTTCAATTTATAGAGGAAGTTGTTTACCGTGATGAATGAGATGTGTATGAGCCCTGAGGAGCCAGCCAATCGAATCAAAGACTTTTCTAAATAAACGGATTATCTCATTATGTGCCTTGTCCTGTTAAAAAGAGACATGAAGTGATCTGGTTGGTTACTACTCAGCTAATAAAATTATGTTCTTAGAACTTTTTACTAACATTCCCATTATTTATGAATGTGCTCTTAAAGTTCAAAAGCTGAAATTATAATAGTATGAAACAAATAGTATGTTTTTAATGTTTTTAAAGTATGTTTTTAATGCCCCATGAATGATGTAAACAACATTAATCAAGACTTCTATTACAGTTCTATTGCAAGTGTGATATGATAATATTTAATTCTATTATGATTACTGGTAGAAGTTAACTTTCAGAGAACCTTGCCGGAACATTTGCCAAAGTTCTGAAAACGTTCCCCGTTAGCTGGGTGCGGTCTCTTGTAATCAAAATACAGCAATTATTATCAAAATAAGATTTCAAATTATTATTATCAAAATAAGACCTCCAAGATTTGTCTCACTCTGGAAGGGTTTATTTTGCATTAAAACATACTAGCTGACTGTACAATAAATAAACCTTGCTACTTGCTGTTTTCTGTGATTCAGGAGACTGTAATATCTTACCCGCAAAGCTCTGTTCATTAGACGGTCTGCAAGAAAAAGAAGGCTTTCCACCACAGAAGGCAGAAAATCGTGACTAAACACCTCCATGTCTCTGAAAGCTCCCAGACCCACACAGCATGTGCTAGTAGAACAGAAACATGCTTTAAATCTGACGCTGCGCATGACAACAGTACTCAGCTTGTGTTTCTATCTGAATACCTGAGGAGGTCTGCCATCTGTGTCAGAGCCGCATAGCCTCCGTGAATCTTGGCTGGACTGAATCTCAGGGAAGAGGAGCAGTACTGCAGCACACCGTGAGAGTAAAGACTCTGTTTGCATGCCTCCAGATCCCTCTGATTTCCTAAAGACTTCCTGTCTAAAAGATCTGTTCATGACAGGGATTTGAGTTCATTCATGTAGGTCAGGAGATACATGGTTGTATATTCTAGAACAGCTGACATGCAACATGTTTCAATAATAACTTATTATTATTGTAAAATTAATGTACATGCAGTTTTATGAGCTTGTATGAACTGAGAGGTTATAACTTATAAAGCATTTGTACTGCATGACTATTTGGGTGAAATGCAAAAAAGACAGCTTTAAATTAACGAACTTAAACAGTGATAAATGAAGGGAAAAAAGAGGACTTGCATTATCTTTACCTTTTAATTTAGAAAGCACGTCGTTAACCTTGTTTTCGGATTTTTCTCGAGTGTCTGCGACCAGATCCTTCAGTTCTGGGCTCACTTTATCTCCTGATGGACCCATTGCGCTGACCAGCTCGGATAAAACGTGTTCGATTTTATATATTAAAAACCCATGTCGAATGTCAAGAGTTTATGTAGTTTATCCCTTCTCATATTTTTGGTGAAGATTTAACTTCCATGATTGTTTTGTCAAGAAAAGCGACAAAACAGAAGGCAACAGACGAAAGCCAGTTCGGTTTCTACGGAAACCTTACGTCATCACACTGCGACCCATCGTGTTGCAAATTGTTAATATATATATATATATATATATATATATATATATACTTTTTCACACATGACATGATGTTGTATTATAACAATAATCAGAATTTTTGTTAAAATAAAATACAAATTCACATATCCTTTTCATATTTCTGACTGACTGTTGTGTAATTATGCTAATCAACTCCAACTAGGGTAAAAGCAAAACTAGTGTGAGGAATGTCTTGAATGTGTTTGTTTGGAATAAATGTTTATTTTTTGTGTTAATAAAATTTTCTCTTAACACAATGCCAAGTTGCCAGCAATGTCGTTATTTCCGCGACAACAGCGCCTCCAACTGATGAGTCGATGGTTTAGTTGTAAAAAAAAATTAACGAGGGTATACTCCACAATAATTAACGTAATTTTGCACTATTAAGGTGTTCCGTCTTTGCTTTAGAGATGATCTGTATTAATTAGATAATCGAACTTGTTAACAATATCCTATATTAATATATATTGAAAGTTACCGCCTGAAAACTCAAACTAACAACATTTTGTGTTACCTTAGCTGGTTTAGTTGCTGCTTTTAATTCCTCGGTTAAATTAAGAGTTTATAATCTAGAAATTGAACAAAACATGGTCAAAATAGCTACACAAAACTGGGGTTACATTTGTAAACAAAATAATTTTAATTTATCGTTTTTAAATGTACTTTGATCATTCAAAATATATCTTAGGCTATATTGTGCATTGACCCCAAAAGTGTAGACCCAAAAATAACCTTTTTTGTTTTGTTCAAAAATTCACTGTTTGTGACATGAAAAGCACACAAATAGAGATAACATCCTCACTTTAATCGTTACGTTTAGACAGAACCGGTGCACTTTTTCTTGAGCTTCTCAGTTAGCCAAGCATTTTGTAGGCTTACGCAAAGTCAACGTCATTTCTCAAACCCATAGCATCTTGGAAGGCTGAAAAAAAATGTTTCTGCCACGGTCAACCAGGCTTCATCTGCTTTACTCAGCCTAGATCTCACTGTTTTAGTCACCCTGGACCAGTCCTATTGATTCCTATAATTGTCCAGACTTCTTCCCAGTTTTCAAAACATTCCATCAGTGTGCTTTTGGTTAATAAACTCAGATAACATCTTTCTTTTCTTACTGTCTCTTGGCACCTAGCACCATGTGAGTTTCAGTTACTGAATTTCTAACACATCCCTGGAGGATTTTATGAATTTAATAAACATTTCTAGAAGTTCAGGAGTCCCTAATAATTAAAGCAAGATGAAAACAATGCTTGGAAGAAAGGAAGTTGAACACTCACAATCATAAGCAAAATTATTCAAACACAATAAATTAAAAAGTTTAATATCATTTTGTGAAAGTATAATGTTAAAATACAGGACAAACTGTGCCCCGTAAGGATTTAATTTGGAACATTTCTGATGATTCTCTATTATTCAAGACTGAATCCTAGCGAACTTGGGACCAAAGCAAAAACATAAATAAATAAATAATAATAATTCACTGAGAAATGTAAATGATATCTATTGATATTACATATAATAATTTAATAAAAAAATAAAGAGACCTTTAAAAACATCCACTGATTACATATAATCAATTATATCTTTAGATCAACTCTCAGGGTCTTCTGTAGATTTTCTATGCTGGCATCTAATGCTGCAAGACCGTCCCTGAAATTCTGCTCATCCTGTGTGTTAAACGTGGTCCAGGAGTTAATGCTCCAATCAGAAGCTAAAGATTTAATATCACACGAGGAAAAGGTGTTTTCTGTCACTGAAGGATGTCCGGTGGATGCTGACTGAACACCCATCCTTAGGCATCGACGGGCATGTTGGGATTGCACTAGCCGATTGTCCAGGCCCTTATTTCTCTGATTTAAATGTAAAGCCATGCCATGATGATCTGAATCGTAATCTCGGCCATCATTCTTCACATCCTGAATGTGAAGCCCATCTGCGATGTCCAGCTTTTCAAAATCACGGCCCATATATTTTAGGCCTATATGAGCATCCACATCTTCCCTTTGATTCTTGGATGTTATCAGCTCATTACACTGAGTGAGTGGACTACTGTGAGCAACTCCTGAGGCAAGCTGCACCACTGGAGTCTCTCTTAAAGGGGTAAATGTTGTTCGCTTCTGCTCTTCTAACTGAGACTCATTATCAGCTATGGTTTCCAGGGTAGGTTTGCGTATATATGGAGAGCAGACTGGCATAAAGTTCTCTTTTCCACCATCAGTCCGACCAGGAGAGGTTGGTTGTAATGTCTGGGACCTACAGTAAACTTGGTGGGGAGGAGAGGCCTGTCTGGTGCCCTCCAGGGTCTGAAGGTAGGTCTTCACAGAGTTTGAAAGTTTATCTGAGACAGCGGTCTCCCTCTGTGCATTTTCATGCAATTCCAGAACACTCTTGGTAAGGTGAGAGTTTGGTTGGCATAAGTCCAACTGATGAGAATATTTGCTGGTGTGTTTTGTTTGACTTATCTGCAAATTTCTGTGTGCATGAAAAAAAAACAACAGCATTTGACCTACATATTCTGTTATATACTACAGTCTCTAAATTACATTTGAAAGGGTAATTTCCTTTTAGTTTAGGTGAGTGGCACTCAAGCCAGAATTTAAATTACATCCATTTGCACAAAGTACAGTATCAAAATTGCTTGTTCTACAGTACAAACAAAAGGAGAACTTGTCATGCAACCTGTCAAAATTAACATATCTACTTTGGCTTTTTTTTTTTTTTTATCAAGTGACATGAATATTCGTCAAAATAGAGTTTGACTGGATGCACATCCTTTCAACAACAAAAAAGAAGCACTTTCTCCTCCTTTTTAAAAGTCGCTCATCTTAACTATAGACAGTTATGTTTATTTGATTTTTTCACTGCTCTCCATGACTCCATGAGAACATACCTAACCCATGGGTTTAGTTAGTTACCTGATGACTTCCTGCAGTCTGCTGATCTCTGCCTCCCTCTGCCGAAGGCTCAAAGTCAGTTCAGTCTTCTCAATCTCATACTTTCCAAGTTTACTCTGCCAACTCTGCATTTCAGCTAATGCCTCACTCACCTCTGCATGGGTAAGTTACATGACAATTACTCACAGCATAAAGAAAAAGGCTTCAAATATGAGTGTAAATTTAACAGCAGTCATGTTTTTTATATTATTAAAATAAATATATCTTGGAATGTGCAACAAATGTTACAGTGGCGTCATACCTGTTAATACAATATCAATATAGTGATTATAAAAATCAATTCTAAGTTGTTGTTTTTTTTTTAAATATGATAATATAAAAATGCTAGATGGTTAACATATTTACTATACTATAATTTAAGAAAATAATAAATAAAACCTATATAGTATTACAAATACAGACTAAAACATGATTTGAAGCTAAAAAAAAAAGAAGAAAAAAAGAACGGTCTAAAAGAATGGTCTTACCCAGTCTTAGTCGTCTGTTCTCTAACTCACACAAGTCTTTGTGCTGCTTCAGGTCACCGTCTTTGTCCTCCATGTCTTTCTGTAGTCTCATGTTGTCCTGTTGCAGAACATCGAGCTCTCTACGGCTCTCATTTAACTGAGTTTGTAGAGTGAGGTTCAGAGACTGCAACGCAACCGCTGTAAAAAAAAAAAAAACCAAGCCAACAAACTCATACATCCATTTGGTTAGAAAATACAAGGTTAAATTCTAAAAACATATACATATTTGTACAATTGTTCTTTCATTGATTTTTTTATTTCTAAATCAAGCCCTTAATAGACATCATGAATCCACTCACCCTCCATGTCAAAGGCCTCCGGCCTGTTACGCCGTTCTGATCTCTCTCTCTCTAATAACTGCTGATTGAGAATACGCAAACGTCTGGGAGTCATGCAAATTAATACAAATTAGACTTGTCAATTAAAGTGTGATTTATTAAGATAAAAATTACAGGATGAAAATTTTACATAATCTGCATAATCAAGCTTATATCCAATGCCATGCAATATACTGACTTCTAAGGTAGCTTTTTGTATGCTATTCAATGCTTTTTTGCCACAGTAAAGACTCTGAATGAACTTGATTTAGAGGCTACACATACCAGTAAATCTGATTAGATTTTAGTTTAGATTAATTAAATGGCATGTACCATGTAATTAATTTAATTGCAGTTTTATTTTCTCTTACCGTATTTTTCGGACTATAAGTCACACCTGAGTATAAGTCGCATGAGTCCAAAAATATGTCACAACGAGGAAAAAAAACATATATAAGACGCACCGTACTATAAGTCGCATTTATTTAGAACCAAGAACCAAGAGAAAACATTACCGTCTACAGCCAGGAGAGGGCACTCTATGTTTTCAGTGTAGACTAGCACGGAGCAGCATAGAGCGCCCTCTCGTGGCTGTAGATGGTAATGTTTTCTCTTGGTTCATTTCTCTCATTTCATGTCAAATTAATTTTGATAAATAAGTCGCACCTGACTACAAGTCGCAGGACCAGCCAAACTATGAAAAAAACTTATAGTCCAGAAAATACGGTATATTGTATTTTGCTGTAGTCACTGACCTTCGCAGCTGTACATTCTCACTCCTGAGTGGCTGTAGGGCGAGTGCGATCTCAGCCTGGATGTTGGTGCTGCCCACCATGACAGGAAGCAGTGAGATGCTCTGCTCCACCTCAGAGATCAGCCGCACAGCATCACTGTCTGCACAGAAGAGTGAACGATAATACCATGTGAAACTAACACACACTCTACTTATTGGCCTAGTTTCTAGAATCTGCAAAACTAGCAACTCAATCCCCGGGTGATCTGATTCTCTGACAGTCCAATATTTTATTATGTTACAGAAAGTGAATTAGAGAATCATCGTATCAGCTTTCATTTATCAGATCTAGAGAGCAGGAGTCAGGACAGAGGGAAGAAAGGAAGATATCCCTGTAATAAAAGCCTGACAACAACAACATACACAAAGAACAATACATTTTTTTAAAGATATGTCGACAAATGTCTCATTGTTTTTGTCTTGTATGATGTACTTTCTATTCCACAGAAGAAAGAACATCATACAGGTTTGGAACTACAAAAGTGTATAATAACTGAATATAGATAGATAGATAGATAGATAGATAGATAGATAGATAGATAGATAGATAGATAGATAGATAGATAGATATTTGCTAAATTTAATATTATATGAAATTATTTTAGATGCATGAAAAAGTCAAACGAAGGAAATGTAGTCAATTATTCTCACCCTGATTAGCAACTAAAGTCTTCAGCTCTCCCAGCAGATATTTAACGGTCATCACTTTCTGTGTGGTTTTCTCTGGGCTGCTGGGTTTGGCGTTGTGATTGAGAACTGTTAATTTCTCACTGATGTCTCTGACAGGTGTAGTGTCCATCCCATCTTTTATTTCATCCTCTGCATTAGTACCACTTTCTTTAGAACAGATCTCCTGCTTCTGGTCATCGCAAATAATTAGTCCATTTGGGTCAGGTTGAGGCTGGCTGGCCTGGGGCTGGTTGGGCACCTGTGTTGTTAGCACTGCAGATGAGGGAAAGGTTGAGGACCACGTGGATGATGCCAAAGGGGCTCTTGGCTCTACAGATCCCACCTAATGATGAAGCATCTATATTATTAGAACCATTAATTCAGTGCTAATTCAGTACTATTAGTTAAATTAAAGGGGCCATATGATGCAATAAAAAAAAAAAAAATTATCTTTGGAGTGTTACAAGCTCTTGGTGCATGAAGAAGATCTATAAAGTTGCAAAGACTAAAGTCTGAAATTCAAAGAGATATTCTTTATAGAGTCAACCACTCCCAACCACTCGTTCTAACACGCCTCCACATCTCTACGTCACTACAATGGAAGATTTGCATAACGACGGCCAAATGTTCACGCAAAGAAAGAAGGTGTAATTGTCATTCTCTCTGTTGCCACCACCGCCATGTCGTAGAGTCGTGTGTGTTTCGTTGTGAAAGCGAAACTACTTGTTTGGCCTTGCAAAAGAGGACATGACTAGAAATCAGTGGTTAAGTTGTATTCCAACACTGTTTCAGAACAGTCCAACACAAATATTCAGATGTGTGCAGCACATTTTATGGAGGACTGTTTCCTGAACCAGTAGCCAGCAATGCATCTGTGACACAAAGGCTGTTTCTATAAAGTTGGGCAGTTCAAACATTGCAAGAACGGTCTGGGGCTTCTGACTCACAGCTTGGAAGTACGTTATTTATATTGAAATAATTTGCCAATGATAATTCAAACCTGAGTTTGAGGCGTGTAGAGTAGGCTTGGTTGTTGTTTTTCAGATCACAAATGTTTTGTTTACGCAGCATGATACACAACGCAATGCATAAAAAGACATGTATCACGGCTGTCAACTGTTTTTAATACTGATAATACAAGGTTTCGAGCACCAAATGAGCATACTGTTTCTTTTCTTTATATTAACAAATTATTTAAATCTTTTATTATTCAAGAGTTATTTGTATAGTGTTTTCCCGGAGGCTATATTCAGCCTGAACAATTAAACTTTCAGAATTATACACCGTCCATCACAACTGAAATATTTATACACAGAATCCAAAATGTGTACACTTTTGTACATTAGTACACTACAGACTTTGAAAATCACATTTATTTCAACAACTAAAAAAAAATGTTCTATACTTGTATTCTGTATATGTGACCATGGACTATGAAAAGGGTCAATTGTTTTAAATTTAGATCATAAATCATCTGGAAGCTGAACAAATAAACTTTCCTTTGATGTATGGTTTGTTATTATAGGTCAATATTTAACTGAGATACTGTACAACTATTTGAGATTATATTGAGAAAATCATCTTTAAATTTGTCCACATTAAGTTCTTAGCAATGCATATTACTAATCAAAAAATAAGTTTAAATATATTTACAGTAAAAAATGTAAAAAAAAAATATTTTCATGGAACATGATCTTTACTTAATATCCTAATGATTTTTAGCATAAAAGAAAAATCAATAAATTTGACCCGTACAATGTATTTTTGGCTATTGCTACAAATATACCCCAGTGGCTTGAGACTGGTTTTGTGGTCCAGGGTCACACACACACACACATATATTTATTTTTATAAATTTTTAATGGATCAACAGCTCTCCTTGTTTGCATAGTGGATTATCGTGCAGTAAACATACAGATTCACTGTGAGCTGATCCAGGTCTCTGAGGGCTCAGTGTAGGTGTGGATGTAGTCAGCCGACAGTTAAATACACTGGATTTGTAAACCTGACCTGCAAACAGAGTGAGTACACAAATTGTATGTTCATTTACTAATTATCTTTACTATGTTAGAGTCATTATACTGTCTGTTAGTTAGTATGTCTGTTACCCGAAGATGGAAGATTACAGCTAGCAGCAGGCTGAGAGTAAGCCAGTGGAAGTGAGTTTTGCGGTTCATGTTCTGCTTGCGTTACAGGGGTCAGACCTGAAGGATGATCCTTTGACACTTGTGTCCGTCTGATCCCAGGGTACTGATCACAGCACCCAGCTGAACTCCGGTGACAACTGGTAGATGGAATCGTCTTCTGCACTGGAGGAGCTACAGTAAAAGAACAACAACAAGTTGTGATCTTGAAAATAACAGGATGAAGATTTTACATAATCTGCATAATCAGGAAGTATCTGTGCTCCTGAAAATGACTTTAACAATAATAACCTGTTTCTGTATTTCATTACATTTACATTTAGCAGAAGCTTTTATCCAAAGTAACTTACAGATGAGGACAATGTAAGCAATCAAAAGCAACAAAAGAGCAATGATATATAAGTGCTATAAGTCTCAGTTAGCTTAAAGGAGTACACGTAGCAAGTTTTTTTTAAATTATATAATCAATAAAAAGTAAACAGATACAATGCAAAAAAAATTGAAAGCTAATGTTAGTTTTTTGTTAGGAAACAAGCAGCAAATAGAGTGCAAGTCTAAAATGGAAAAGTTATATATATATATATATATATATATATATATATATATATATATATATATATATATATGAGAGAGAGAAAGAGAAAGAGAGAGAGAGAATTAGAATAGAGTGCTAGAGTTAGAGGGTCAACTAAAGATGCAAGAGATGTGTTTTTAGCCAATTCTTGAAGATGGCTAAGGACTCAGGTGCTCAGATTGAGTTTGACAGGTCATTCCTCCAGGAGGGAACATTTAATTTAAAAGTCAGTGAAAGTGATTTAGTGCTTCTTTGGGATGGCACAATCAAGTGGCGTTCACTTGCAGAATGCAAACTTCTAGAGGGTACAAAAACTCTGAAGTAATGAATTAGTAGTTTTGTAGGCAAACATCAATGCCTTGAATTTTATGTAGCCAGTGCAAGTTGATAAACAGAGGTGTGTAGTGCATTCTTTTTGGCTCATTAAATTGTTCATGATTAATTGTTAAATTAATTAAAGGTTTGATAGAACTGGCTGGAAGACCTGCCAAGAGAGCATTGCAATAGTCCAGCCTGGACAGTGCAAGAGATTGAACAAGGAGTTGTGAAGCATGCTCCGAAAGAAAGGGTCTGATCTTCTTGATGTTGAATAAAGCAAATCTGCAGGACCGGACAGTTTTAGCAGTGTGGTCTGAAATAGTCAGCTAATCATCAATCATAACTCTAAAGTTTCTGGCTGTTTTTGAAGGAATTATGGTTGACGTGCCTAACTGGATGGTGAAACTGTGGTGAAACTATGAGTTTGCTGGAACCACAAGCATATCCATCTTGGCAAGATTGAGTTGAAGGTAATGGTTCTTTATCCAGCGAGAAATGTCTGTTAGACAAGGTGAGATGAGAGTAGCTACCGTCGGATCATCAGGATGGAATAAAAAGGTTGAGTTGAGTGTCATCAGCATTGCAGTTGTATGAAAAGCCATGGTTTTGAATGACAGAACCTAGTGATGCCATGTAGACAGAGAAGAGAAGTGGTCCAAGAACTGAGCCCTGAGGCACCCCAGTAATTAGATGTTGCAACTTAGTCACTTCACCTCTCCAAGATACTTTGAACGACAGGTAAGACTCAAACCACTGGAGTGCTGTTCTTGAGAAACTCTTTGCCAGTAGGATTGACAGGAGGATCTGGTGGTTTACTGTGCCCAAAGCAACGGACAGATCCAGCAAAATAAGTATTGAAGATTTGGAATCTGCTCTTTTTCTACTTTGGCATTCACACAAATTGTACTAGGGTTTTTACAAAGGATGGAAGTAAAATAGGAAGATTGACAAATGTGTCACATTTCATAAAACAGGTATACATTCTAGCAGAACTTCTTTTGATAAGATACAAAATGTACAATATATTTAAGGCCATTACCTGGCCGTTTGTTTGCATATATAGCTGTGTTTGTCTTCTTCCCATGCCTTTTCTTGTCAGTTTCCATTTTTCTTGATGCATTTTTGGGTTTGGATTTGAAGGTGCAGGTTTTTGTTCCCTGTGGTTTGGGCTTTGATTCTGTTGTGGGAAGATTATTGCTCTCATCACTTCTCAAATGCTGAACATACAAAATGTATGGATTTTGTAAATACAATACCTTCTTGTTCAGTTTGAAATATCCCATTGTGTAAATCAGCACATTGGTCGAGTCCCTTATGTATCATCGTCCACAGGATGCAATTTTTAATCAGAAAGAATTTCACAAAAGCTTAAAAATGTATATACTGATTTTCAGTTCTTTTCAGTTTATACATTACTACTTCTAGTATGTGGCTGCTATTGTTTACCTGATCTTTGGAGTCTGGCTCTGAATAAAGAGAATATGCTGGTTCAAGAGGAGGAACATATCTCCCAGCAACCCTAAACCAGACACCATTTCTGTATGTCAAATGTTTGTTTCAACTATTTAGAAGTGTCTAAATTCATGCAGTATGGACAGGATTTCTGTTATCCAGTCTGTTACCTTTTCTTGTGTATCGGTTCACATCCAGAGGCTGTCAGTCTGCCTGCTGAAATCACCTGCAAAACATAATTTGCTTATTAATAAAACAAAACAATGTACAATAATTTATATAATATAATATAAATATATAGCTTACAACCACTACCTTTGGTCTTGATACTCCCTGTCTTGCCATATTTGATTAAATCTGCAAATTTCACCAAGTGCACCTACCAAGCAACAAATATTTATCCATCGTGATCGTATAGGTCTAATAATGGTTAATGTCATTAACTTCAAAACCGTACAGACCAAATGTCAAATCAAACTGCACTCATCTAAAAACCAGACCCATATGTATGACTCTGCTAAAAAACTAAGGAATGAAAATCAAAACAAACCGCTTCTGTTACAATCATCAGTTGCAGTTTGCGTTCAAAAACGGAAGCTGAGTGCCGTGGACCAATGGGAATACAGTCAGATTTAATCTGTAGATTTCATTCGTGGATTACAGAAAAAAAATCAAACCTGTCATCTATTGGCCTCGGACTATGTCAATCAAATAAGTACTAGCCACTCAGATTCCTCAGACTCAGCCAACGCCCATCACGGCTTCAGACGCCAGAAAGGTGTTTCCATGGAGATGGAATGGAAGAATAATCAGTCTGATATTTTGCGGTTCTGTAAAATGATATTCCAGCATGTCAATTCTATAATTAACGTTTTTTTTGCCTTTAATACTTTTTATACAGTAAGTTAAATAACTTTTATTTTAATTTTCAGTTTCTTAAATAGTCAATATGTTAGCACCATAGACTGTATAAAAACACAAGTAGGCTCATAATACGTTAGTTTTTTTATTTAATTCTAGTGAAATGAAATCGGACAGAATAAGTGGTCCACCATATTTCAGAGCAGAGTGAGAAATACCCTGCATAAAATCCAGTCTTGTGAGAGAACAAGAAAGCTAAAAACCCTGAACGCTATTTTTGACTGGGGTGTTTATCGCCTCCTGGGTAATGGGTAGATGAGGTTACAGTCTGTTCTCTTCCTCTCGTTATCCCATTAAATTCTCATCCAAAACACAGTTTACCACAATTGATGAAATCAGACACCCTCGCGATGCCATATGCCTTCCTGTGGTGAAAGAAATCATACAGCTTTTCAGAAGGAAAAGGTGACCACAAATCATTCATGTTTGATCGTTTATAATGTTATCTATCTTTGAACAGCTACATCTGTAAAATTAATTTATATATTTTAAAGATGTTTATATTCTACAGGGTCTCCAGATAGAGGGTGCCATGTGAAATCTGTCTCTGTAAGATATATGCTACAGGTCACAAAACATCTCAATCAGCAAACATACATTAGAGCACATATGGTCATTGTTTAGATGTGGCATGAGTCATGACATTTCTATATATTATTATTTATTTTGATGTAAATCATGAATTCACTTGTATATGTTTTATTCAGACTCAGCTGTAATTCAGAATCAAGAATATGATCACTTTTGCATGCACAACAGTGAAAATTGCAGGTTTGGGATCCATTAAAATCAAGCACTTTTCTCACTGGCAGAGGGTTTCATTAGACCACTGCTCTGAAGATCTCATTCTCACCAACTTTTCCCTGCATACTCTG
This sequence comes from Carassius gibelio, assembly GCF_023724105.1. Classification (NCBI taxonomy): domain Eukaryota; kingdom Metazoa; phylum Chordata; class Actinopteri; order Cypriniformes; family Cyprinidae; genus Carassius; species Carassius gibelio. The sequence goes on along the minus strand of NC_068401.1, from coordinate 24,259,087 downwards.
AAGAATATAAATTCTTCCTTATGAATGTTTGATGACTTATAGATTTGTGTTCCGCTTTCTCAGCAGGTTATATAAATCTACATAAAGTGATGTGAAGCTGTTCGTTTTGATCCTCACAGCGCTGCCTACTCAATGATGTTTTCCAGCTGGGTTTTGATGACATCCTTCTGGAGGGATGATCACCTGCCTTGGCGTAAGAACTATTATATATAAGACCAAGCATGCATCAAGAATCAATCCATCTGAATCAGGTACATTTTATAATAGCAAAGTTAGACAAATAAAGTATGTCTACTAGAACACTGCATGCTTTCAATTGAATTGCTTGCACACATCTGAAAATGTGAATACATTTTTCTCTTGTATCATACCACTGAGGCTTCTATAAAACCATATTTCCTCAAGAGGGCGGCATTTCAACATTTACGAGCACGTTTTCCTCACATAGCCTCAATCTTTCTAAAAAAGCGTTTGTCATTGAATTTAAGTTATGTAGAAGACCGATTAATCGTATTAATATTATCTTACAAATCAGCAAGTCATGCGGTAGTACAATTATTTAGTAGGCCTATGTCGACATTTGTTTTCGCAGATGTTGAATTCACCCTGTGCAAAATCTGAATCACAGGAAGACCAAATTTCCTGCATGGTTAGAGTCGACAGGGCTATTTAACTTCCAGAAACAACACAATTGTGGTCACGCTCAAGCATACTTTTGATTTCTAAAGGGATGTGCTGATTGACAGTAGTGCTACTGGCACATTCCCACCAAACTAAATAATATTGTTACAACTAGAAAGTTTTTATAGACTGAACCAAGAACCTGATAATAGGCCCTACAAGTGACACAATACAGTAATATTATGCGTACGTTACAATATAAGAATAATCATTCAAATGTCTCTTTAATAGGCCTGCAGGTTATTTCCTGTTAATTTGAGAAACAATGTAGGCTACTCGAACTAATGACTGTGTTTACATGGAGCAGGGGATAGTTTAGGAGGTTTCTTATTATAACTTATTTATTTATAATCTGATTATCTGATTATTATTTTTTTATTTATAATTATTATTATTATTTTCTAATATTAAGTGTGGTTTTCGCTTAAATAAATAAATAAATAAAAATAAAACAAAATAAAAAAGGTCACTCTGAGCAGGGTTTCGGCGGAGGATGGAAAATGGAACACCTGGAGTGGATTTATAGCTTGGATTTGGAGTTGAAACTAGCTCCGCTCCACTCATATGCGCTCCAAACCGTGATGCTTTGGTTTCTTTTTTGGAACCATTTTCGTTTGTGACTAAAAAAAAGAAAAATTTTGTTTATAAAAAAAATAAATAATAATGCTTAAGCAATATTGTTCCTTAATATAGTAAATGTCTATAATAAATGTATTATATAGTGTAAAAATCTATATGTTCTCACTGTTTGTGTGATAATTTCACAGAATAGCTACCTACAAATGCTATTTTTAAAGATTAACATGACCACCACTTTTCATTTAAACAACGATATTTAGTGAACAAAATAACCACTTTTATGGAAATCTGCAAATAAGTTTTAAATAGAGTTCCAATGATAAAAGCATCCTAACAGACCGCGATTCGTTGATTCTAATTAGCAGGCATCCCTTTAACAGGACCGTATGGTGATGGTTTGGGGTTCTCTGGCCTCTTGAGAAATACACACACCCCATTATCAACGCATCAGGAGGACAAATTTGGTCCATTTCTCCACGCTGCGCCACAATAAAGAACCTAGAACGATTGTATATACCTCTATAACAGTCGTTGCATTAGCTGCATTGTTTCCTATGTAATAGTGGGAGGCTGGAGCATACTGTGGAGGCAGTTTGCGGTTCGCTCGGTCAGTGTAGGTTAGCGCTGCCATTATATCCACTGGGTTGTGCGAAACATCGAACGGATGGAGGAATATACTACGGGTGGAGGAGGAACGGATGAATAAGGGATTTTAAGAGAGATGTTTTAACATTGCATACGCGTTTACACGGCTCTCTATATCGGGGTTCCCCCAGCAGTTGTCTTGCAGAGGCGGGTAGGCTTTAAACAAAAGCGCCCCGAGGAGCGCTGGATACAGTATCGCTGAGCGCAGAACCTCGGGCATCATCATCATCATCATCATCATTCACTACTACGAGCGTTCACCAATGGAGACGGCCACGCGCTCTAGTGTTCCTCACACATAGATCACAAAGATCCGTAGGTGTAAAGTCCGACCATCATCATAAGCATCATCCGTGGAAACGTATCCTGCAAAGATGAATTCTGCCGAGGCGGCTGAGGAAGGACCGACCGATCCAGACACGGAGCCGTTTTTAAAAACAGGTATATGCTTTTGTTACATTGGATGTCAATGAGTTTATTTTACTCATCAATCCGCACATGCACTTAGAGGTTGCATTACAGAGTTAAACAGCATTAGAAGCTGTCAGATGTGTCCCATTATGCCCGAATGGCATAATTTAGCGGTCTGGATGTGCATCACACCCTTCACATATAGGATATTGCATATAGTCTGTGATGCATATGCGTGATAAAACTGCCATATTCCTCAAAAGCCTGTGTGTGATGTTCATACGTGATTTGGCACGTTCAACGCCCTTACATTGCATGTCTGGGCTATTGTGCACAAGAGCAAGGAACCCCCCTGTAAATTGTATGCTACCTCACCTGTCACTTTTTCTCACACCCTCAACACCTTCTCTAATTACGTTACTATCACCGACGCGCCAGGGATCGCGTTGCGCGGCGCGGCGCGGCGCGGGAGTGGCTCAGCCTTTTGTCGGTCGTGACATTGATTCATGTTTCTGAAGCCTGTTGATTCAAACAAACAGTAGATATTCTTAGTGCTGTACTTCCTTTTTCACGAGAAACAGAAAAGCATTTTTATTATGAGAAAAGGCAGCGTGGAGAGATGCAAGAAGGGCATCTACTCTTCTGCATCCAGCCCAGTGTCCACCCTGACACCTCCACCAGCTGTGGTTCAGTGATTTTGTTCACTTTTATGTACTAGAGATTTACCAGTGCATGAGCTATGACCCTTAAAACTGACCCACTTCTGGTAAGCCAATAATGCACATCTGTCTGTATGTTGCCTGTGTCGGAATGTGAGTATGCATCTATGGATATCACATATGTGTATGCATAATATGGCATGCATTCACTGTGTTTGGTGAATACATATATATTATATGTCATTTGCATCTATCCTGTGTGTGTGAAGATCATACACTGTCTTTTACATTTCAGTGTCTGCATGATTTACAGTTTATATAATTATTATATGAACAGAGATGGCTAAAGATATAGTTTTCTACTATATATGGATAAATAGGGCTGGTTGTCATTTTACACTCCTGTTAATAATTCTCAATTAGACTTAAATGCCTTCAGTCTTGTTTTTGAGCATTTCCATCATTGTTGCACAGGTAAAAAGATTCAGTTCATTTAAGCCATATTGACCCACATTTGTGACAACATGGCCCAGCGGGTCAAATTATATGAGAAGTTGTCACACTGTGAATCTGCCATTATAGCACATTTAAACTGTTAAACAATTACAAAACATTTATTGCAAAAGCAAAAATACAATATGTAACTTGTTAATATTTATACACCATAATATACACAATATACACCATAATAGATATAAATAAATTGCATAAATTAAGTAAATTGTATAAATCATACATAAAATATAAATTGTGGAAAATTAAAAAAATTGAAACACATGACTTGCTCCAATCTAAAATTTAAATAAAAATGCCTGTGTTGTAAGAATATAAAGAAGATAGACATGCTGACTGCAAAAAATATATAGTTACCTAATATTTTTCGCATTTAGTTTTTTTATATTTACAGTAGAAAATTAATTTTCATGAGAAAAATGCTTTGAGGTATTAAGTCTTGTTTTTTCTTTTTTTTCTTCATTTTTTAGAAAATAAAACCTAAACATAATTTATTTGTATGTAGAATGATTAAATGATTTCTGAATTCTAAAACATTTATCTAAATGAAGTGTTTTAAAAAACTAAATTTTCATAAGTTTAAGGAAAATTTAAACTTAATTCAGAAAAAACAAGTTTATTTTTCTTACACCCCTTTTGCATGTTTTTCCTATTTTATAAGCATAGAGTCACTGAATTACATTTACATTAAATACATTTTTCAGAAAATGATCTCTTATGTCATTTTGATTCTTAATTAAATGTATCTCGATTTAGGAATGCTCGCATACCTTTGAGTATTTTTGCAGTGTTTTGTTAAGACAATTTTTTTTATATCTATATATTAAAAAGCAACACACAAAACCACTTCTAGAATCAGGCATTTTTGTGACAGGATTTTTGACCCCAAACCCTTTAATCACAGCACTCATATAGCTGGACGTGTGTCAGTCTGTCTCTGATTGGTCAGTTAGCAGGAGGTGTGTGCGCAGGGCAGACTCTGAGTGTCTCCTCCTATGATGGAGGTTCTCTTGCACGATCCTCCCACACCCCCTGCGCTGTAATCCAACATATTCACCGTCTAATAGTGCCTGTACTTCTGCTCTCTTCATCGGATTAGCATGATCACACTGGGTGGGATACTCATGTCCATAGGATTGGACGTCTGGGAATCAGGTTGTCCCTAGTCCGCAAGGATGTCAGACGCTGAGAGAGGGCGGCGGAGACAGACACCGCTGTGCCAGTGTGGGAGATCACAATCACTGTGTGTGGACGAGCGTCTCGTTCATGTGCAGCATCCCTGCAGACGCTCATCTGGGGTCTTGTTTGAGGTGTAAGAGGGAGGCAGAATGAATCAGAGCTTGAATGTTAGTTTATGAACATGAATCACCCCATTATCTTTTACATGAGTCCACAGATCGATAGATAGATAGATAGATAGATAGATAGATAGATAGATAGATAGATAGATAGATAGATAGATAGATAGATAGATAGATAGATAGATAGATAGATAGATAGATATACAGTCCTTGTTACAAAATGATTTCTAATCTTTTAAATGGTATGCTTCTGGTGGTTCATGTTTTGCAGAATTTAAAAAGTAACTAGTCTGTAGAGCTTCTCATTTAAGCATTTTGACATTTAAAGGTTGAGATTTGCCAGAGAACGGATGCTTGTAAATTGTTGTGACATGATTTCTCAGCTCCAACAAGCAGTTTTTAAATAAACATAGGCTATCTCAAACTGTGAAGCAGACAGCTGTTGAATTTATGATTGCTCTTTTATTGTGTTCATGCATTCCAGGTGCATAGATAAAGGGTATTTGCTTTTCCAAACACCATTCAGTTTGAAATCTCTCTTTAAACAGTGAAAACACAGACTGGTGATGCTGTAAAAAATTTTTAGAGAAACAAACTAAAAATGCTGTTGGATAACTGCAAAAGGAAATGGTTTAAAGCTGATTTGAATGTAAATTTGAAGTCAATAAATCAGATTAATGCTTTTTGTAAGTTAACAGTATAAGAAGAACATTCCCAGAAGTCCCTGAAAGCACATCTGATCTATATACTCTTTTCATTTCTGTTTATTACTATTAGTGGTGTAAATGTGCAATTAGTAATGTAAACGTACAATACTTATTTATTTTATTAGTGTTTATTAGTATAATTTTATTTCTATAGTTTAAATGAACTTTGAATTGTACTTATTAGTGAGTAAATGTACTGTAAATGTACTGTAGTTCTGTCTTTTGGAGTGAAAATCCAGGATGTTTTGCTTGTAACTGTGTTCTATAGAGACAAATTGTTGAGATTGTGGCCAGTTAACCAAAAAAACAAAAAAAAAAACCTAGTGAACTTGTTATGCAGCTTCCTTTGCATGTGTCATCACACATTGAACTAGAAAAATTGTGTCTCCATTTCCATGAGTGCAATAGTACACAAGTTTGAAAATTAGTGGAGATAAGGTTTCATCCTCTGGAAATCTGTTGGAACTTGATAAGGACATGACCTTAGGGGTCATATCACGTTGTTTTGATTTGTGAAGTTCATCTTCCAAGTTTCAAGCATAAAAAGAAACTGAAAAACTGTGCAGGAAAATGAACAGCAAAGTAAAGTGTTACTACTGTAGTTATAAGATAGAAGGCTCAAAAGAGGCAAAAGAACTTGCTGCTTACTGAACATATTTTACTGAGCACTCATATCGAAAAAGTGTTATCTTCAGCAACTAAACCACAGAGCAAAACTGCGACCTGTGTTATTATGATTTACTGTAATCCCTGAACATATGGATTTTACAAGATGCAAGAGTTACCCTCTACACCTCGTTCCACACAGAAGAGGACTGTGCTTAAAATTTGAAACATGGGCTTCAGAGAGGCAAACCTTGCACCACACACCTCATCCTTAGCAGGCTTTCTCTACTGAATGAGGGCCAGAGGGGTTGCTGTAGCAACTGTTGCCAAGATTCCTGCTCAGGACTGGAGTTCTCTGAGCAGAATAGGTACATTCCGTGATTATGTTGGCCAGGAGACAGTGAAATCAATTTTAGAAGTATTTTTGGATTATATCCATTAGGGGCAACTCAGCTGCACTTTTTCATTACAACACTTCTACTTCCTGCCATTTGTCAGCAATGCACTGATTGAAAAGGTTTCTATAGAAAATCTTTAAGGGTCTTACAATCTTTAAATGTAATATTACAGGGATAGTTTGCCCCAAAATTCAAATTCTGTCACCATTTAAGTTGTGTGTCACATGCTACAACAAACCTCATTGGTTCTCTTACATCGAACACATGTTCCCCGTATGTGATCTGCTTTATGTGAGTGAGTGTGACGGTCATTGTTTAGATTTAAATAAAAGCCTAAATTTAAGGAGACCTATTATGTCCCTTTTTACAAAATGTAATATATGTCTCAGGTGTCCCCAGAATGTGTCTGTGACATTTCATCTCAAAATATCCCACAGATCATTTATTATATCATTTTGAAATGGCCATTTTGAATGGAAGCCGAAACACACTATTTTTGTGTATGTCTCTTTAAATACAAATGAGCTGCTCCTCCCCACCCCCTTTTCCGGAATGGGGATGTGCCTTTACAGCTTGTACCCCCCAGTTACTTACCAAAAAACCTCTTTTTGATTTTGATTACCATGTCTATCGTACTGAAATCATGCATAAACCATATTAGTTTAAACTTCTGATAGAGGCTTTTATAAGCGAACACATCCGAAGCACACGCACAGAAAGCAGCTTTCACACAACATGTGAGTACTAAACTAAGTTCTCTTTCATGTCTTATTGCACTTAAACAAAAATCTATGTTAAAAACAAGGTAAACAGCTGGGAAAGAAATCACATGTTTATATTAGATCTGTGTGGCAGCAGGTACTAATATATAAAATATTCAGTTAATAAATAAATCAATAAATGTACTGCTTCTTGTCTCATCTGAAGCTGGGACTCTAAATTGTGTTTTGTGCTCGTCAGTTCTGTCAAAGACAGAACAGTTAGCATGCTTTGCTCGCACTTTCACCATGCCGTTAGAACTGGTGCGTCACTTGCGAAAACACAATAGCGCCACCGTGGGTGGAAACTTGCAGACTAAGAGGCAGTAATATTATAATAATAATATTCCCCCCCTTTTTCTCTTCCTGTCTATGTCACGGGGGAGCGAAATCTGACTTGATCATTTTCTTTCACAAGCTTGCACAGAAAGACTTACTACATTTTCTTTTACTGGGTTGTGTTTTTTCACGTTTACTGTGTTGGTAGATGAGGATCTGATTATAGCACATATGTAGATATATCACCTTTAAATCTGTTCATCATTTAAAGCAATCACATCTCTTGAAAAGACTTGGATTCAACTTCTCGATTCATATGGATTTGTTTTAATAGGCCTTTGCTGTGTCTTGTTCTTCTACATTAAAAAGGTTTTGGAGGTTACAAATTTTATATTTACTTACTGCATTGAAAATGTTCAATTGGCACAACTAAAGTGCCAGTGTTGAAAGACATACCATTTACATAATTCAACTGAGCCAAATGGACAATTTCAATGCAGGAAATCAAAATACAATTTAGAATTTTGACCTCCAATATCCTTTACAGTTCAAGTTTTGTAACTAGTCTTTCAATTGAGAGACAGAAACTTACTGTGTTTTTCAAAAGATGTATTTAGAAACAACCTAATAATGATTTCATTTTCATTTTTTGGGTGAAATATCTTCCTACTATAAACATACTAAACATACTATTATAGAATTGATTGCTTCTTGATAATGTAAGGTAGATTAGATACAGTTACCCCCAAAATTGCATGTAAAAAAAAATGGAGAAATACGGAATAGAACATGAATTTACATTGGGCTAAAAAAAGCCAAACCCAAGGGACTTCATTTCAGATGTCCACCACATGCCATTGTTGTATATCTATGTAATATTTCAAAGCCATCTGCCTATTCGAAGATATTATCAGACGTTAACAGACTGTTTGATCACATTACACATTTCTGCTTTCAAAATCACAGGCTTTAGCCAAAGTGTGATTTACACAAGTGCTGTAGAGATTATTTTTAGATTTGTTGGAATACGCGATTCATCTTAAAACATGAAAGATATTGTTTCATTCCTTTTTGTTTTTTTGTATAGTAGATTTTAATTTATTTGATATTTGATGAGTTGTTTCAAGTAATCTTTCCTTTTTAGTCTCGTGGTCGATTTGTGGTGGCTATTTCTAAGCACAAAGCAACACTTCTGAAAATAGCCCCCATGCCCCATTCAAACCTACAGTCCCCTGAATAGCCGGGCACCTATAAAAATTAGGTTATGTGAGATCACATCCCAGTGTTATTGGACTGGGACCAGTTCTGATCTCACAGCTTAGACTTACACAATAGTTCATACTAACACCAAACCTCAGCCAGCCATTGTTTTCTGACTTCCCAGGACTGTAAGGGCCATAATCATAGCTTTCTGGCCCTGTCACAGTTCTTGCTGTCCTTGGCAAGATTCAATCCTGCGGGGCCATTTGGCAACTTTTTGGCAGGATTGGTTTCATTTAGTAATTGCAGAGAGCAGGCTGTTTCCTGGTACTTCTATGAGCTTTATATTACTGCTTATGTGGATACACCCTGATCCTGTAACATGGGAAGTTCAGAATGCTTCATATCCCAGCCCTCTCATCAGGTTGTATTATGGGTGACAGTGGGAGCACAGTGATTCTTTTGTTGATGTTCAGTAAATATTCACAGAGAGTTAGTCTGCATAACCTATACTGTAGTCACGTGAAGCATACATGATGAAGATCTCATAAAACATGCAGAAAACAGTGCATGGCACCCTTATGAAATATGGATACTGCACTTTGAATGCAGTGGATAATCTCATGACATCTCAGTGATGCCCGAGTCCTTTCATCTGACGTCTTAGATGTTACAATCTATCTGCAGTATTTACAAAGCTTGCAACATTACCTGGTTCTGCTGGGTAAAGCAGCAATCCAGCATTTTTGTTTAGAGTACACCTTTTGTTTTTAGTCTTGTGGAAAATAATGATACTGTTTCGAATACATAATGCATGTTTTGCATGTGTTTTGGTGCTTCAGAGTTTAATTTGGAAGCAACATGGTCGATCAAGTTTGGTAATAAGCTGCCTCCCAATTTGCATAGTTATATTAGGCACTGCAAGTACTTTGCTGATGATGGAAAAGTACTGTAAGACAGACACATACAAAAAAATTGCACCTTGCTCTTGTTGCTTACTGATTGCATGTAAGCGTTAGCATCTGGCTAAATAAGTTATTACGTAACTTTTAAATGAATGCATTTTAAAACTGCTAGACATGAACTGAAATGTTGAAAGAAGGCAAGGAATTGCAATGTAGCAAAATGTAAAGAAATACAATAAAAAAAATACTGATTACAGAAAAGTTCAGTGTTATGTTGTTAGCATAGCAGTGTGCTAATGTAAAACTCCTTTGTAATCAACTGTGAGTAGCGTCTGCTTTGCTATTAGTGTGATTTATGGCAATGCTACCTATGCAGTGCATTACAAATCAGTCACTCAAGTTCCATCTCAGCTTGGACGCTGCTTTAGAAAGCAGACTCACAGTAGGCAGTGAGGCAGATCAGTAGGCTTTTGGAACGGAGCCTCTTTTGTTGTGCAAGAGCTTGTGGGCAATACTAGGCCAAAAACATTTAGGTATCCACACTTTAAATATCCAAAAATATTACATAATCTGGGCACATTTGCTGTTAAAGACATTGACTGAATTTCTGTGCAGTATCATGTGAATTGATTAGGTATGCAGCGTTACACGTTTTTTATTTTATTTTATTATTATTAGCAATTAAGTAGCATGGTGTTACTCATGAGACTGCAAATAAATACAGTTTTTTTTGTCAAGACCTTGTAAAACAAATCTTTGCAGGTAACAATCAATATTTTCGTATTAAAAATATGTATTTGTTTACACTAGAGCCAAAAATTAAAAAATTCCAATTTTTTTGTATTACATTTAAAAATTACTGGGTGAAAAAAAACATATGGCTTTAGGAATATACATCAGTTGAATTAACCACATTTTGTAATGGTTATTGTTTTTCACATATTATTATTTGAAACTTGTCAGCACTAGTCTTCATTAATGTTAATTATATTGGTTAAAGCAATCACAAAGTTTGTGATCCACAGCAGAAATACATTTTCTTGTGCAATAAATATTTAAAACCTCAAATGTATGTTCATGGTCAAAAACACTACTGTTCAAAATGTCATTAAAGGATTTTTCTTTTTTGAAAGAAGGAAAAATACTTTTATTCAGCAGGATGAAAAAGTACAGTAAAAATGATGTTGCAAAATATTTTATATTTCAAATACATGCTGTTCTTTCAATCTTCTATTCATTGATGAATCTTAAAATATATATGCAGCGAAAACATTGTTTCCACAGAATAATTAAACAGAACAATTTTAAATTAATAATACCAAGATTACTATTCTTTCTGTATTTTTAATCAAAGAAATTAAGCCTGGGTGATCATCAGAGACTTATTTCAAAACAAATGTAAAAATCTTACCAACCCCAAACTTTTAAACTGTAGTGTAAATACATATTTCTTGTGAGCATTGGAAAATTGACTTTGCCTAAACTTCACTGAACCTTTGACAAGGTTGTCACTGCACAATAGGCCAGATCAGCTAGTTGTTAATGAGAAATGACCATGTTCAAGTGTGTTTAAGTAGCCTTGTCCTCATTTATGTTTGTGTGAGAGAGAGTGTGAAATAGCATCTACCCTCTAGCAGGGGCTGAGGAAAGTAAGTTCTCACAGTAAATTTAACAAGCCATGTTCAGCATCAAACACTTCCACACAGGTTTAATAGTTTATGTAGTCTGCAGACGAGAGTGAGCAAGAGAGATAAAATGCAGACATAAGCAGTGTAAAGACCTTTTTAGGCCTCAGCCCAGACTCAACAGATGTACTGCACAGTAGTGTATGTGTGAGTGTGTGTGTGTGTGTGTGTAAGCAAGTGCATGTGGCGCATCTGTGAGCATGCAGCTTGTGTGTACACTGTATGTGTTTCTGCTTTCTATATGTGTTTAAGTGTGATTGAACTTTTCCCCACCGGCTGTCCCGGTGCCCAGCTGTCGGCCATGGGATTACAGAGGGGGCAGATTACACCACTAATGAATCTAAACAGAAGGAGACGTGCCAACAGCTGGGCCTCCCTGCCCCCCGCTCAACCTACTATGGCCTACTACTCTATTTTCCATGAAGCTAGCTTTATGCGTTAATACTGTCTGTCATTCAGTATTTACAGAATGCATGTGTCCCCAGTGATCCTTACACAAAACGTAGAACGCAGCAATGTTGGTAGCATGCCTACACAGCATTCTGTTTATACATATTTACTGAGAACAGAACTGTTTTTGTAGTGTATTTATGCTATATTTGCACACATTTGCATTTAAGGATGCTGTAGTACATACATACAAGGATTAAGCCAAAATTAAATTATCTAGAAAGTAACAGAATGTCTATTTACACTAAATGCAATTAACCCACCTTGTTTGCACTAATTGCAGGCTATTTACACCAATTCTGTCACCCACTCTCTTGTTGAGTCAAACATGATTACAGAAGAAACCAGTTTGCTAACAAGAACTGTGGAGTAAAAATTTGGATTTATCTTTTGATGATTTCATGATTTAAGTCGGAATCTGCCTTTTTAAAATCCCATTCTTCTCACTTTTCCCATCACATATCAGCTTGGAGTGATTATTTTATATATTTTTCTAAATAAAAGTGACATAACATATATTTTATAGGTCTATAATTGAAATTGGATGTGGTGTCTTCGAGCAACCACTTTACACTTCATATAAATAACATGCTAAAAACCGTGCCTCCCAGGGGTTGCAAAATTACACAATCCCTTGTAGCCCTTCAGGCAGGCACCCAAAATAAATTTAAGTAGCCCGAATAAAAAAAAAAAATGTATGTGGAATACTGTAAATGAAAAACATGATGAAAACATCAATCAAAAACATTTTTAAAACCGTATAAAATAGTCAAATTACAATCATCAAATCAAATATTTGGTTCTAAGTGAACAGAAATTTTTATGAACTTGTAAGAACAATATTCACTGATGAGAAAATGCCACTCGACGTTGAGGGCAAAGCATCTCCTTCATCAGCTTTCTCCTCCTGTGCATTGGTCTCCACTTCTCTGCTCTTTGTTGTTGTCAGGGTTTTATGTTCCAGGTGTCTTGAACCTTTCCCCTTAAGCATCTAAAAAAGAAATGCCTTGTCATGGCAAAAAGATTCAACTGATTCCTCATTTATGGATAGTTGCATGCTGTCATTCAGTGTTTCAGGCTGTAGAGAGGTATGATGTGTTGTCTTCACTCGGTTCATGCAAGAATATCCTCTCTCACAGATGGCTGTCGATGGACTAAGTGTCAGCATTAATTTCACCAGCAACAAGATATGAGAGGTGTTCTGGTTGCTCAGAGAGGATATCTCTGTACAAGCAATCATGTTGCCCAGTGTTCTGCAAGCCACATTTTTAGACCCATCAATCCTTGTGGAATATTCTCCTTCTCTTCCTCATCTAGCAAACTGGAAAAATGTGTGACAAGATAATCCACCTCTTCATCCCCATAATTTGCCAGCTCTTCTCTGGGGCAGGTAAGAGTGGAAGGGTCAAAAACCTTGAAACAAGAGAGGTTTTTTTTACACAAATTTTAAAATCTGCTGTCCATTTTCTTGACTGTGTTGTCAATAATCTTCTGTATCTCTGCACCAATGGTGTCTTCCTCTGTGCCCTCACCTCTTCTAGCAGTTCACTGAATTTTTGTGAGCTGAGTTCCACAGTAGAAATTGCTGCCATCCCGTTCACTGTGAAGGTTTTTTGGTATTCTCCAGGTTTTGTTTTCAATCTGAATACGCGTGATGTGGCGCTTTCATCTGATTTGTTCACGTGATGTTTAAGTTGTCATGCTGAAAATCAGTACTGCACTTGGATAAGATGATACCGTAAATCAACATGAAATGCAGGAAGCAAACAAATTTTTCAGTCTTCATTTCCTGCACCACCCTCTTTTTGCTTTGGCTGTATCCTCTGACTTGATATCACTTCCTCCTGCCATGTTCTCCATATGAACAACAGTGGGAGTGTAATTTTTTTTCCCACAGCCTTCAGACTACTCAGCCGGCTTGGAAGCCACCATGTGCTCTTCAGGTCACTGAAATGTTCCACTTTCTCATTTAGCAGTTCATCGGTTCCCCTTCGCTTCTTTGGGAAATCTTAAAGATGGATTTCAGTGTATCTTCACATTTCACTAGGTACTCACAGCCAGGACAGGACTTAGGGAGGCGGGGGCCTCTGGGCTTGAGGTTATGTAGCAAATGCCCTCAAATAGAATATCATTATAGAGTAACAAATACAAAAACATATACTTTGAGGTTCATAAATAGTCAAATTAATATGCAGTATGTTTAGGCTATATTCAACGTGTAAATGTAATATTAAATGTTCACTGTAATATAATAAACATGATGTGTCCTCTCATTTGAGAAAACATAACCCTGAAATAACTATAGATATTTTTTTTTACGGAGCCCCGCACATGACATGCAAGAAAAAATAAATAAATTGTGCGCGTGATTTACTAATTCGTTCCCTCAATTTACTAAAACGTGCACACGTTTACTATTGCGTTCCCTCTATTTACTATTGCGTTTGCTCGATTTGCTAAATCGTGTGCGCGATTTAGCAAATCGAGGGAACGAATTAGTAAATTGTTTGCACAATTTATAAATCGAGTGAACGTAATAGTAAATCATGTGCGGTGCTCCGTAAATTTGAGTATTTTTAGAAATATTATTAATGTAAAAATATTAAATGTTAGCAAAAATGAAATAAGCTACTTTTTTTAATATGTAACTACAACTGCCAGTAGGTGGCAGCAAGTGACTGTCTTAATGAATGATTTGAATCAGCTGATTCGTTTAAAAAACTCTTTGGGGTTAAAGGCTTAATGGAGCTTTTTAAAGTAACCATGTGGTAACAAACCAGTCGATGCAGATGCGATTCAATACATGCTTCCTTCTTTTTTGTGAAATAATCATAAATACCAGTTTATGCTGTTTGATTGTTGCCTCGAGGGTCGTAGTTGTAAGTTGTAGCCCCGGCTGGCCATTTAGATCTTATGTGCACAGTGAAAAGAAATGCAGCTAATAATTTCTGAATTCTGACTGTCATATAACGTACCAATCAAACAAACATAAACGGGCAAAGGCGGGGCCCCCTACAAGACAGGGCCCATGGGCTGCAGCCCACTCAAGACCAGTGTAAGTCCGGCCATGCTCACAGGCTTTCACACTATCAAGCACGGCTAGCTCTAATTTGTGTACCACACAGTGGATTGTTATGAAATGCTTACAGCATTTGCTCTCTTGACTGGCTGACATTTGATCATGTATGTGGAAAAGTCTACATTATCTCTCACATACCTGACATAAACCAACTCCTGTTCTACTGTATTATACCATTGTCTGAACTGCCATCTGCAAGAATGGATAATTACCAGCTTTCTTGAATTTTCCTTTTGATCTGATCTCTTGGAGTTTGTGCTATTACTTCAATAAACTTTTTTCCATGAAATCAAAAAGCTGCACTTTCTTTTTGCCTCATAGTCTGATTTTTTTCAGAACCTTTCTGCTTTGGGGTATTCTGCTTTTCTTTGGCTCTCCTTCTTCACCCTGACTTGTCTTATTTGGCTTAGCAGAACTAAAATACCTGTGTAAATCCATGCGCCTCTTATTTTCACACATGCACACACATAACGGTCAGCAATGTAAATAATTCTCTCAACAGCACAATCAATCTCTATCACATGTTTAAGTTTGCTGCGGGAGATTTAACTTGTCACGTGAAGATAGCAGGCTAATGACTTACAGGACAATGTAGGAGGAATTGGTGTGTAACAAATCCGTCACTGACTAATCAATACTGCTGCTCCCTATACACAGTTTGTGCGATCACAAATTGAAAGTGAAAGTAAAGGTAAAAAAGCAGGTGTGAAATCAAATGAGATTTCAATACTCCACATATTGTTAGTTGCTCCTCGATGCCCAAAAATTGACATACAACCCAACTATATTTATGAGAGAATCCAAAAGCATTGAAATATATTTTTCCTCCCCATAAGATAGCCCAACGGGCAGGGCGGAGATAGGTTTTGTCACCCCGACTGGAAGACACAATTGCCTTGGGACGTAGGGCTAGCAATTTTGCGAGCCCTGCCTCCGTTCCCGGACATTTGCTGCTGCTTTAGTATGGTTGGGGGAGGCGTGGTGTTGAGTTTTAAGACCTCAATATACTTCTCATACTATAAAATCAAAGAATAAAATGCAAAGTTCTGTCATGGAACTCTATATGGCGCATGCTCATGACTCAATCTGATATAATTACATCGACATTCACATGGTGCAGCTGATTGTTTGAGCTTGCTGCTCAGCATTCAAATACTTGGCTAGTGCTCATTGTAGCAGTTGCATCGGGCTTCAGAAACCCTCCACCTCCCCCTGCTCCACCTGTATAGATCAAGCGTCAACCTTCCAGTCTCACTTGTGAAACCAAGAAGGAAGTGACTAAAACTGCAGTTCATCGACTGGTCAATAGAGGCTGGCTCCAAAAGGGAGTCAGTCCCATTTACACCCCTTGTTAAAATCCCTAACTTTTCAGCTGAAAAAAACATGTTTACAGCCTGGTACAAAAAATGGTTTTGGTGGATATAGCAAATATTACCCTTCATGACAACTGTGAGGGGGGGTGAATTTTTTTTATAACTCATTCATAAAAAATATATTAAGCCTTAAAATTCATCATTAAGGGTGTGGCCACTTAAGTGACAGTTGGATTGCCGCTGCTGTCTCCACCGTCAAGCTAGGTGGGTGTGATTTCAGCAACCAGCTCCCACCTCTTTGCCCATGTTTAATTATCCGGGATTGATGTGGGGTGACACTTTGCCAAGATGGCGACAGCTGGCTCCGCCTACTTAAGGCTTCTAAAACACCATTCGGAAACCTGCATGTGATGTCACAGACACTACATCCATGCTTTTGTATAGTCTATGGCAGGGTTCCTCAAATCTTGACCTCGAGATCCACTTTCCTGCAGAGTTTAGATCTAACTCTAATCAAACACACCTGAGCATGCTTATCAATGTCAATCAATGTCTTTGGGATCATTAGAAAATCACAGGCAGGTGACTTTTATCAGGGTTGGAGCTAAACTCTGCAGCACGTTGGACCTCCAGGGCAAGATTTGAGGAAGTGGGGGTCTATGGTATATACTAATTTCATGTATTTTTTATGGGTGATTATTTCATATATGTTACATTTGCAGCAGCAGTATTTCCTGCATGCTCATAGCAGCATATCCCTGGATGTAATGGCAGTAGTAAGTCTCGGTACTTGCTCTGCCGCAGCAGCAGTATAGCTAATCAATTCCACCTAGACCAAACACATAGCCATTGCCGTGTATATTACCATGCTAAAATCTCAGAGAGTTGTCATGACAGATCTGGTGTGAAGCCATTTTTAACAAAATCAGGCCAAACAAAGTTGGAGTTCATTTGGAAGTTCGAAACAGTTGCTAAACTTTATGGAAAAGTTTGCTCTGGCTTGTAAACACATTCAAACTACCATTGGTCTTAGGTGTGCTCTGGGGCTCTCTGTTCTTTTGACGTGGAAATCTCCTCTGGCTCATTACTTCTGTTCAGTCCATCAAGGTCAGACGTCAGCAAGTAAAAATATGAACACACTGGAGAGCTGCTTTATAGTGGAAATGAAAGTTTTAGTTCTAACTGAAAGCTATATTGACACTTTTTCTTGTTTAATACTGTAAAGCTGTTTGCGCTAAAGCAATCAGTGATAGATAGAACATGCTCAATAAATGTGACGTGACTTGACTTGAGTGCCGAATTGCAGAGCTTGGGCAAGCATATGCACATCACTGTCAAATGCTTTCTTAACTGCTGTTTTCTCACTGTTGTCCTTTTTGCTGTGTACTTATTTTGTTATCGAGAGGAAATTGTACAGCATGTATTTACAGTACATATTTATCTAAATGCACTTTCAGCAGTGTGTTGCATCAGGATGTTTGCTAACAGTATACCTTTCAACTTCTTTTTATTCCTAAAAACAAAACACAACAAGAACTTTGCCGTGTGTTTATCATGGACTTTAGGAATAGGGACAAGTAGGTCCTTAATATGTTGTTGTTTTTATTGTATACTGTTTTATTATGTGCACACTTAGTGTAAATAGCATCTAACTCTATTTGAACCTTCCTTAAAAGAAAGAGACCATGTTTTTTAGTATTTGTGAAGATCACACGTAATTAGAAGCTGAATGGTTTTTTTCATAGAGCACAAATAGAGAAGATTAGCTGAATGTCCATGCTGCTCTTTATACATACAATGAAAATGAATGGTGACCAGGTGTCAAGCAAAAAAAAAAACTGATAGATAATAAAAACGCCATAGTATTAGTAGTAATCACAAAATTTGAAGTCCGTGCATTTCGGTAATATATTATTGTGAGGAAAAAGTCACTTTTTCAGTATCATTTCAATCATTTATCACTTGGTATGATTTCAAATATGGCACACCAAGACATGTCACATAATTTTTAAAGGACAGTTCACCCAAAAATTAAAATGCTGTCATTAATTACTCCCCTTCTTGTTGTTCCAAATACATAAGACCTTGTTGATGACTCCACATGGACTATTTTAACGATGTCCTTACAACCTTTCTGTTACCTTCATGTTTTTTTTGTTTTTTTTACTGTATGATTGCTTTTTTGACATTCGTAGAGCTTAACAGGTCCTCGTCACCATTCACGTTTATTGTATTGAAAAAAAAAAAACAAGATCATGATATCTAGGATTTATTTTTGCTATAAAGTATTGTTCAATTAAAGTAATTTGGGTTTAGATGGACAACAAGAGGTTGAGTAAATTATTAACTTTTCCTTTGAGAATCATTTGAAAACACCTCTCGGGTCTCATGCACTGTTCTGAAAATTGGAGCAGGTGTGTTTTCTTCTTTGTCTATGGTGGTTAAAGCTCTGAGTCTATGTATAACTTTTTTGTCACTTTCTTTCTCTCCTTTTTTTCCCCTCTTTCTCAGTTCCCTCTTTCTCATCAGGATCTCTTAGGAATGATGGAATAAAGGCGGCTGATGTTCTGACAGTTTTAAGAGAGAAGGTTGCCTTTGTCTCAGGTGGGAAATGTATAATTGCATTGTAAACACACACACCCACACACACACACACACACACACACACACACACACACACACACACACACACACACACACACTCATTCACTGTGAACCAGCTTTGTCTTAGCACCCTCTTAAGCACGCACCCACACAGGCTCATGGGTATTACCATAATTAGAGCCATTGAAGTACACTGAGTAGTAAAATTAGTAATAAATCGGTCCTCTTCTTTTCAGGAGGAAGAGACAAGAGAGGGGGACCCATCCTTACCTTCCCTGCACGAAGTAATCATGACAGAATAAAACAAGAAGACTTGCGGAAACTGGTGACCTACCTCTCTACAGTGCCCAGGTTATAAAACTCCAACATTTATTTGGAACACCTCACTTAAAATGTCCCTGGAAGATTTCCCCAAAGAAAAGAGTCCCGAGAAAGCTTTCTCTGGGACAGCCCTAGACTCAGTGAACAGCATAAAAGGGCTCTGCTTGTTTAGTCCTAAAAAATCTTATCAAAACAGCTAAAATTGCTTACAGCACCTCTACACCATATCATAATATAATTGCTAAAGTTTGACACATAAAGGGTGAGATATGTATGCATTTAAAGCCTTTGATTAGAGCCTCTATTTGATCTTTAGGGCATACTGATGCAATGTGATGCAACTCTAAAAATATATAGCTTCACTGATGCAGAACTATGCAAGTTTAAGCAAATGTTCAGAAGATTTCCTTGGATGGCTTTAAGTTGTTGGTCTTCCTCTAACTCAATCTCTTTATCTGGTGCAGTGAGGATGTAAGTAAACGAGGGTTTACAGTGATCGTAGACATGCGTGGCTCAAAGTGGGATCTAATCAAGCCGTTGCTGAAGACGCTACAGGAGTCGTTTCCAGCTGAGATCTGCGTCGCTCTCATAATCAAACCAGACAACTTCTGGCAGAAGCAGAAGACCAACTTTGGCAGTGGCAAGTTCACCTTTGAGGTATACGAATGGAATTTTGTCTAATAAGAAAGCCACAGAAACGTTAATATTGATTTTGTCAAAGTATCAAAGAGTTAAGACATTTAATTTACTCCTGTACTGTGAAGCTGAATTTACAGCAACCATACATACATACAGCGCCCATAAATTCCATTTATTGATTTGTAGATACAGTGTGCAGTCGGCCATTATAACAAAATAAACCAAAATGAGCAAATGTCCTGATCACCTTCTCTGGTTTTGTTTAGCAAAAGTGATCAATAGACTTTATATATTCCTTATGTATTATATACTGTTTGGAACACCAGTGGTTGTTCTTTATTTCTTCTAGACCAGTATGGTTTCAGTGGAAGGTCTGACTAAGTTGGTTGACCCGTCTCAGCTGACGGCAGATCTGGAAGGGACCCTGGAGTACAACCATGTGGAATGGACTGAGCTCCGTGTTTCCCTTGAGGAGTTCACTGGAGGCGCTCTGCACCTCCTTTCCCGGCTGGAGGAGCTGCAGGAGGTGCTTTCTCGCCAGGAGCTGGCCACTAACGCAGAAGAAGCACGGAAACTCCTGGAGGAGCACGCTCGACTGAGGAAGACTATGACGAAGGCACCGGTGGATGAGTTAGACCATGAAGGACAGCGGCTCCTTCAGAAGATCAGGGATGGGGGAGATGGAAGGCTCTCTGGGGGGGCAGACTTCCAGAGTTTGGTACCTAAGATTTCCGCCCTGTTGGATAAACTTCAAGTTACGCGGCAGCACCTGCTACAGGCCTGGCACAACCGCAAACAGCAGCTGGACCAGTGTTTTCAGTTACGGCTGTATGAGCAGGATGCAGAAAAGGTTAGAGGACAGAATGAAAGTGTGCAATATGGAGTAAACAACAAAGAAAGAACAAACTATCAAGAATGAATATATATATATATATATATATATATATATATATATATATATATATATATGATTATTATTATTTCTGTATTTAAAATATATAACTTTTATTTAATTATAAAATTAATAATAATTTTAAATACAATAATATTTCATAATAATATAGTAATAAAATTCTATATTTAATATTTGTTATTTAATATTATTATTTTATTTATAAATGTTACAACTTTTTAATATTTAAATATTTTACTTTAGTAATAATTCTGTTCCACTGTAAATAAAAGTAATAAAAAATTATTAAAAGTACTTACTAATTATTATTATTATTATTATACATTTTTATTCAATTGAATTATTAAATATTTGTATGTTTTACTGTACTAATAATACTATTGTTATATAAGAATTTATTTAATAATAAAACAACTCAACAATAACAATAAAATTAACAATAATACATTTAATAAAATAATACAATTATGTATTATATATGTTAAACATATTCTTTAAAAAAAATAAGTTTTATTAACAAAATCCCTATTTTCTGTTCTGTAAAATATGCTTCTTTTTTAATGTAGTTAAACTGCAGCAAGTTAAAGATAGATACTCGCATTTCCATATACAGTATACTGTAGATATTGCACTATTAAACACCACTTACATTTTAAAAAGCTGTTTTTAGCATAACTTGATGAAAGAGAAATCATGTAATGGAAGTAAAGTACTGTGGGTGCAGGTCATGTGAAAGTGTAAATAATGAATGATGGGAATGATAATAGCATGTTCACTGTACTCCCTTCTGTGGCCTGAAGTCTGCGGAAGGCCGCGTGTTCCATTTAAGCCCAAACGGAGAGGCAGTCTCACACTCCCCGGTCCTGCTGAATGAGCCCATCTGTGCTCCACCAGAGCCAGAACACTAAGGGCTATTGCTTGTACATCAGCCAAAGAGAAAATCTGTGTATATTAAGGTTCACTTGGAGATCACTAGAACACTAACAGGGAGTTAAATCACCCAAAGCCCTAACACAACTGTTAAGCAAATTTGCCGGGGCCTTTGTAAATATTTATGTACAAATGTGAGTCTTGATTGGTCCAGTATGGTGATCTACAGCCTGTGGTCATCGTTTGCTTCTTCTGGTCTGGGTGTAAACACATTGGAAGGGTGATTTGAGACCAAACTGTCTGTGAATGCAGCATTTTTCTCTCCGTTTCTCTCTCTCTGTAGATGTTTGAATGGATCGGACACAATAAAGAGCTGTTCCTGCAGACGCACACAGACATTGGCGTGAGCTACCAGCATGCAGCAGATCTACAGACCCAGCATGACCACTTTGCTATGAACTCTATGGTACGATGGAGGAATGCTTCTAGAAAACACCCTGGATGCTCTCTCACTGGACAAAATTGAACAGCTCTTTCGTGTCTGCTTGTTAATTTAATGGGATCGTCTTCTGACATCCTGTTTCTCTCTTTTCAGAATGCGTATGTCAATATCTCGCGTATCGTCTCGGTGGCGGCGCGGCTGTGTGAGGCAGGTCATTACGCTGCCGCTCAGATACAGCAGATCTCTGCTCAGCTGGATCAGGACTGGAAGAGCTTTGCCTCGGCGCTGGAGGAGCGCAGCGCCATCTTGGCCATGTCCTCTGTGTTCCACCAAAAGTCTGAACAGGTGAAACCTTTTGTGACACATGAATTGTTTTAAGCTAATATTATTTTGTGAATCCCTTGAAGCTTACCCATCTTATTCCAATTTTAAATGTTGAAATCTATTGAAATCTATTCCATTGTCTATTTATCATTTGGAGCCTTTGTCATGAGTGACATTTTCCAATATATGTGATCTTTTATCATCTTTTCTTTTGAAACGGGTAAGGTTGATTTTGAACCAGCCATTTTTGCTGGTTATATAGGCAAGGAGCAATAGGAAAAATGAAGGTAATATAAAATGTACATTTTGTGTCCATGGGTTCTTTATATATATATATATATATATATATATATATATATATATATATATATATATATATATATATATCATGGGTTCATTAAATGAAAAGATTTCAGATTAAAAGTAAAAAAAAAAAATTTAATGGTGGTAATTTTATTTTCATTCATATTTCCAATGTTATTCGTTTTAATTTATATTATTTTTTACAGCTGCCTGTAAGCACTGTTTAATTTTTATATTTCTCAACTAGTTTGGTTCCTTGATTCATTTAATCCATTTTTTTTTTATAATTCAGAATTTCCTTTATATGCAACTGTACTTAAGCTTCCCTGTCAGTTTCAGTCTCTTTCTTCATTAATAACTCCTTTGTCGAAATGTACACACGTAGCTTCTTCATGCGTTTGATTTATGATCCCAATTTGTATGATCCTCAGCAACTCTATTTAATTATGTCTGAGCTTGTTTTTAATGAGTGTGTACAACTGTGCACTTCTGTCCTCTCTTGTTTTATTACAAGGACCTAGTCTGCTATAAAGTTTAAGAGGGTGTTCTCTCTGTTAGTTTCTGTCCAGCATGGAGGGATGGGTGAAGTCATGCGGTGAGGGCGGCTTGCCGACAGCGACCAAAGAACTTGAGATGGCCATTCACAACCACCAGAATCTGTACGAGCAGGTCACCACGGCTTATACAGAGGTGAGCATCTGAGGAACTGCTCTATTGAAAGTGAAAGTGAAGTGACATTCAGCCAAGTATGGTGACCCATACTCAGAATTTGTGCTCTGCATTTAACCCATTCGAAATGCACACACACAGTGCAGTGAACACACACACACACACACACTGTGAGCACACACCCAGAGCAGTGGGCAGCCATTTATGCTGCGGCGCCCGGGGAGCAGTTGGGGGTTCGATGCCTTGCTCAAGGGCACCTAAGTCGTGGTATTGAAGGTGGAGAGAGAGCTCTTCATGCACTCCCCCCACCCACAATTCCATCCGGCCCGAGACTAGAACTCACAACCCTTCGATTGGGAGTCCAACCCTCTAACCATTAGGCCACGACTTCCTTTCTTAGGACACTTTTTAACATGAAATGTTGCCTACAAAGCTTTGTGTAGGAGATTTGGAGAACGTTTGCATTACATCACTTGCTCACTAATGAATCCTGTGTAGTGAATGGGTGCCGTCAGAAGAGAGTCCAAACAGCTGATAAAAACATCACAATAGTACACAAGCAAACCGCAAGACTCCAGTGCATTAATTAATGTATTGTGAAGTGATGCATCTTTGTAAGAAACAAATCCACCATTAGAACGTTTTATCATTAAACCTTAATCAAACACACAACTTTTCACTTCAGTCAGTTTTACTCAAATTAAAAATTTTGGGTGAACTATTTCTTTAAAACATTTAGTTCACGAACCAGTGGCTGTCATGTACTGAATACCTAAAATTAGATTTTTATTTACAATGAACAATACTATAAACGGGCAGCTTACTGTAAAATAGCAACTTACTGTATGTGCCATTAATCAAATCCTTTGCACACTTGAGCTCTGAGTGTCATATTTCTTCTGGTTCTCGACTAATTTTGAGTCAGACAATACCGATTGACTGAGCTGTCAACCAGAAACTCGCTCCTAATGATTCACTGAATCAGTGAGTTGACTCAAGAACAGCCGGAGCTGAATGCAATTTTTGTGAACATATTCATTGAAAGGAATCAAAGAATTGTTCCAAAAAATGAACATGTCTAATGTGTCTCGATTTCTGTAGTTTGAAATAATATCACTAAGAACAATAATTATAAAGATAACTATAACGTTATCTATATTAGCATCCACACCAACAGAACATAACTTTCTGTTTATTATAAGCACACTTTGCAGTTACTGTATGTTATCTACCACTTAAAATGCTCAGGCTCTGTAAAGTTGAGGGGATTCTGGATTATGCTTCTATAATGTAGTAGTCTTTACTCTAAAACACAAACACTTGGAGTACAGAGTTAAAATAAATTGATGTTGTCCACCACTGAATTACGGATATGATATTTCTGATTGCAGGTCAGTCAGAAAGGAAAGACACTACTGGATGTGTTGCAGAGGCCTCAGCCTCCCGCTGACTCCGGGTCTCTGACGGCAGGAGCCGACTACAGTCAGGCGGTGAGGGGGGTTCTGGAGGGGGTCCATGAGGTGGTTCATCAGTATCGCAGACTGGAAGGTCTCCTGCAACACCGCAAGCTCCGGCTGCACCAGAGACTTCAGCTGTGTGTGTTTCAACAAGATGTGCAGCAGGTGAATACATCGTCTAAATCATGTAAAGAACCATTCAGATATGCATACACTATACCCACAGAATTCAACATCTGATGAATGTGACCCCAGCCTCTCACCCTTTCAGCAGCTGTTTTTAGATCTTAGCGTGTAAAGATGTTTCTCGTACGGCAGAACAAATATCAAGTGCAGAGAGCATTAGAAGAAGTGACAAGGATGTGACATGGACTCTGACTCATAGAGTTGACTTGAGGAACGCCAGTATTGTGCTTGGCCAATACCTCCAACAATACACTCTACTTCCTTAGCTGTCGCCTTTTTGTTGTACCTTCACCGGTTCTCTGACAGGACTATGTTGTTTCTTTGATGTGACTGGATCCTTTCCAGGACCTCTTTAGACAGAAACAAGGCCTACTTGAGCACTGGGCTTGTGCAGTGAACTAAAGAACTTTGACCTCCAACTGACAAAGTTTGTTGAACCTTCAAAAATCCCCGGAGCCTCTTTTCAACTAACCGTTTAAGCTCTTACTTGCTCTTAGGATGTGTAAAATGCTTTATATAGAAAATAAACATAACAAATTGAAAACTTTGCATAGTCCTAACACTTTAGGGCAGTCATGATCTACTGAATAGAGAGTCTGACTAGTAACCCGAAGGTAATAATATAATATGATATAATATAATATAATATGATACACTTGACAAGGGAAGATTTGGAGAGATCTTAGTGTAAACTGTTAATCTGGAATATTACTTGAAATTTGAAATAGACTATCCAGTGTTGATGTGTGTGTATGTGTGTGTGTGTGTGTGTCCAGGTCTTGGACTGGATTGAAAACCATGGTGAGGTATTCCTCAGTAAACACACAGGAGTTGGGAAGTCTGTACACAGGGCAAGAGCACTCCAAAAACGGCACGATGACTTCCAGGAGGTGGCACAGGTTGGAACCGAATCAGTTTATGTTGTGTTTGTGTGTGTATTATTTGCTTGATGAGAGGGGAGCAAATGAGCAGTAGCAGTGATATCATTCATCATACTACTGAGTTTCCTGTTAATATTCAGGGGAGATGTTTTTAATGTACTACTCTCTCTCACACACTTTCTCTCTCTTTCGCTCCAGAACACTTATACTAATGCGGATAAGCTCTTGGAGGCAGCGGAGCAGCTGGCTCAGACGGGAGAGTGTGATCCAGAAGAGATTTACGCTGCCGCCCATCAACTGGAGGTCAGAGTTCAGGAGTTTGTGCGGAGGGTGGAGCAGAGGAAACTACTGCTGGATATCTCAGTGTCTTTTCACACCCACACTAAAGAGGTATTGCACACACACACACACACACAAACTAAACAGAGCTTCTTAAATAGTTCTAACAGTTTTGACTGATTTCTATTAATGCGTGTGAGATTTTGTTAGTAGCTCTTAACTCCACTTACTGACTGACAGCACAAATAAAAAATTAAAATTAAATTAAATTAAATGTATGCATTTAGCAGATGCTTTTATCCAAAGCGACTTACAGTGCATTCAGGCTATCAATTTTTTACCTGTCGTGTGTTCCCGGGGATTCGAACCCCCAACTTTGCGCTTGACAGTACAGTGCTCTACCAATTGAGCTACAGGAAAAACTAAACCGTATGGACAACAACAACATAATGAGATTCTAATTAAACTACTTCTTATTAGACCAGTATTTTTAACTGTAAAGAAGTAGAGAAATCTTTTCAGCACTCTTGCAGCATTCCAAAAAACTTCTTAGAAGACTCTAGCAAAACCATTGTGACCCTCAACAATGATCTAGAAACTACCCAGAACACATTAGCAACACCCTATCAACTCCAAAGAGACACCCTGGCAACTGCCTTCCAACGACGGCAATGCTCTAACAAGTACCCAGAAGTTACACACTTTGGCAGCTGTTACCGTATGGATCCATTCAGAATTACTAAACCATTCACCCTCACATTTAACACACTTTTTAGCAAGCATCCATTATATAAAAAAACTTGTTAATAATTTTGCCAGCTTTGCACATGTGTTCATGCAAAATATGATATTACAGCAATCAGTGCGCATCGGATTTGTTTGCATATAAATAATAACGGACTCGCGCATGACTAATGTGTGACTCTTGTATGTTACTGTAATTGTTTTCACCATGATTACCATCGTCATGCATCAAAACTTTATTAGCACAACAATGGTTTGATTTACCCATCAGAGAAATGTAGTTTGTGTATCATAATTATGCAGTGGTTGGGTGTTTTGAGCTGCTGTTCAGTCTGTATTTCATACAGCATGATGAAAAACTGCTTTGGCTGCTCTGAAACAGCATATGAGAGAGATCATGCTTTGAAGCCAAATACAGGCTGAAATTAATAATGTACTAAAAGCTGGACATGAGTAAGTATTCTCTCCACCATCTCTGGTGTAATCAGCTGGGGTTTTCAGCATTAGCGCTGTTTTTAACTGACTCTTTGAATGCATTTGCTTCCTGGATGCTTGGACTAAAAACTTTCAGTTTGAAACGATCTGACCACAAACAGAGGAGTGGAGATATAATGTCTCATCCAAAACTCGGTCATTCTGTTCTGTGTGTCTGTAGCTGTGGTCGTGGATGGAGGACTTGCAGAAGACTCTAGTGGAGCCGGTGGTGAACTCTGAGTCTGTGGATGCTGTTCAGGAGCTGATCAGACTGTTTCAGCAGCAGCAGAGCAGCACTCTGGATGCCATACTCAATGTCATCAAAGAAGGGGAGGAGCTCATTCAGCACCTGCGGTGAGGTTTACAGCACACTCTTACTGTACAGTATTTCATCATAAACAGTGGTGAAATATTTGAGTACTTGATACCCTTACTTTAGTTCCTACCCTTATAAAATAGTAAAAGTAATAAATACTCCTTCTGAGTAAAAAAAAAATAAAAAAAAAAATATATATATATATATATATATATATATATATATATATATATAATATTAAATAGTATTAAAATAAATGTTTTGTTTAATTTGTAATTTAACTTTAACTTGTAGATTTATTATTTAATAATTTTATAGTACATATTTTATATAAACCTACTGCTCAAAATACCTGGGGAGGGGGCTTGTTATACACTGTCAAAACATTAAATATATTAAATATCAGTTTAGGTTACTGATAGCCTACTTAATTGTGTGAAAAAAGTGTGTGTTGACTAACAATAAAAGCAAAATTATAAAAAGAATGTGTTATTTTTGCATAAAACCTAACCCACTGAGATGGTGATACAAACATGGACATGTTTGCATTCAAGTATGCCATACAGTGGGCTTAGACAGTTAACTTTTTACAGCAGTTTTGACCTAAATACAGTATGATTTTCATTTACAATAATAAATCCTTAAATTCAGCATTGCTAAATTATTTTTTGTGCTATTAGTATGCGCACATACTCGGATGGTCTCCCATTCCTGGCTTATTTTGAGTCAGAATTGTGAATTTACTGAATTGTTAACTAGAGACTCACTCTGACTAGATCATTTCAATTTTAGCGGTTGACTCAAGAGCAGCTGCAATCCGATCAGTTAAACTGGCGTACAAATCTTTCAGTGCGATTTGCGAAAAGATTGAACAGTTTAATTGAAAAGAATCAGCTCGTTCATAAATTGCACACTACTATTGCTTCTCGGAGAACGAGACAATTTCTCAAGTTTTGACATATTTTTAAGAAATCTAGTGGAGTGAAATGTACAATATTATGCTTTGCAGTGTAGTGAAGTAAAAGGACAGAAACTTGAAAAATGTACTTAAGTACAGTAACAAAGCAAAAAATACTTGGATTACCATCTACCGCTGAGCATAATACAACTATTTTCACATCTTCCATTCCAGAAGTTACCAATTTCTTCCTAACATGATACTTGCAACAGCCTTGAAAATGTAACAAACTAGTGAAGAACTGGATTTAGATCCAAATCTGTTAACCATAAGGCCACAGCAGCTCCAACCAGTTTCAGTTTGCAGATCAATTTTAATAAAATTCTTTTCAGATTAGTTCTGAACAAGTCCTTTCATGTTATGTCATGCTGATATACTGGTTCTGAATTAACGTGGCCTCTGTTGATATTGATTTGCTCTTGGACGTGTTGGTGTGGGTCTGTGTTGGTTCAAACAGGGACTCAGCGCTGGCCTGTAATAAGCTGCCTCATGCCAGCTCCGTGGCTCATATCGAGGGTGTTCTTCAGCAGTTGGATGAGGCTCAGGCTCATATGGAGGAGATTTTCCACGAGCGCCGGATCAAACTGGACATCTTCCTGCAGCTTCGTATCTTTGAGCAGTACGCCTTGGAGGTGTGTTTGTGTGTGTGTGTGTGTGTGTGTTTGATGGCCTAAACACAAGTCATTATCATCAAACCTTAATTTGAACAGATGTGCTTCCGTGCCATCTGTGTTTGCATATCTGGGTGTTTTGAGTAGTGTTGTTTGTTTTACTGTATACATATCTCATGGTTCATCCCTAAGTTCTGTCATCATGTGGCTTACGCTCTTCTGTGGAACACCAGATTTGAATTTTTAAAGAATATCCTGCCTACTCTTTTCAATACGATGAAAGTGAATTAATACGAGTGCTGTCTAACTTACAAAAAACAACTGAAAATGCACCTAAAAAGTGGTCCATATGACTCGTACAGACTTGTATTTCAAGTCTTCTGAAGCCATACATACATTTAAGTTTTTATCCAATGATTATCCTTACCTCCAGTGCAGTCATTTTGCTATTATTTATATACTATTATTTATTAATATTAACATTTAGAATTTGCTTTTATTTTTAGATTTTTAGTTTTCATTTAAATTTTAGTTTTTTTTCTTTATTGTGTTATGTGCTTTTGTAATTTATATTATTTAGGGGTGGTTTTATATTTCTATTTAGCTTCATTATATTTTTATTTCAATTTTATATATATATATATATATATTTTTTTTTTTTTTTTTTTTTTTTTTTTACTGATAACAGCACTGCTCCAGTCCAGCGAGCTGTAAACCACTGAAACCAGATTATTGAATTACGAGCAGATCATTGAAAAGATCCGATTCAAAAGAATGATTCATTCACAGATTGGGCATCACGGATGTCAAGATTTCTGGCAATTAGTGACCTAAATTCTGGTTACTGATCTCACACGCCATGAATCATATTGATTCAAACTACTTGTATGTTACTTTAATAGTGCTTTTCACATCCATTTTTATGATATTGCAAATATTTAGTTTCTTTTATTAATATGTGTGAAAACTGGTAATATATGCATCTATTTCATAGGTGATGAGTGAGCTGGATGCATGGAAGCAGGATCTGATCCGACAGGCAACTGATTTCAACACAGAAGAACTCACGCTGGCTGAACAGAGATTACACAGGCACACTGAGCGCAAACTCGCCATGAACAACATGACCTACGAGGTTATACAGCAGGGACAGGATCTTCACCAGTACATCATGGAGGTCCAGGCTTCAGGTGAGGAGTTATAGAGACAGAGTAAAGGACACAGGAAGAGTGCGAGAGAGAGTAATAGTTTCATGCTACAGTTGTAGGGTTCTGCTGAATCAGTGTGTTAATGATTTTGCTGTTTGTTGGCAGTTGTTGCTGTGTGGTATCACTATTGGTGTTTGCTTTCACGCTTGGTTTTTCCGATGTTCATTTTGCATTTGTCGGGTCATGGAATCTTTGAGCAGTGTGGCACAATTTCCTCCACCAGACACTGATATAATAAGGGTGCTTGATCAGAAGCAGGTTCCATGACAATGAGATACATTTTTATGAAGTGAATTACATGATTAATGACTCAAATGATTAGGAATTAATCACTTATATCACTATTTATGGAAAATGTAAAGACATTGTTGTGGCAGATTGTGGAAAACCATTGAATAGGCATCATATGAAATAATAATAGACATTATTTCTGTGTAATTAAACATAAACCTATTGCAAACGTACAGTCCACAGCAATCCATATTTGTCTGCCGTAGACAAAAGGCCTTTCACACAGAAGACGTTCTTTTGTGCCTTTCACAACGTCCATGTGTTCTGTTCTGTCTGTTCTCTATAGACCCTTTTACAGTTGGTAAACAATGTGACGTATTTTTGTGGGCGGGGCTTAGCTGGAGGCAGAAAGATTCCCCTCAACACTTGAACAAATGGTAGCTAGCGAGTTTTCTTAGCTTGTTTTTTTAACAATGGCTGGAGAAAATTTGAATATATCTGCTTTATCTGAATATTTAAGGTTACTCACTGTCCGGGACCACGATAATAATTTGAAAAAGTTAACTTTAACGGACGGAACCAGATTGGTCGACCCGTACACAATAACTCATTGGATGGACGATCTGACAGGATTACCTGTCTGATTTGAGTGGCCTGACACCTACACTTACCTGATAGAGAAACCGAGCGTGTATAGTAAAGAGAAAATGAGGGCGTATAAATCCTTAGATTAAATAAAGAGTGACATTACAGTAAAATTATTATTAAGATGTAAATAGTTTCTAGAAATAAAAATTCTGAAGACTGCAAATTAATTATAAACTTTCTGTATTTATTCTTTCTTACCATGTTCTTAAATTCCGGTCACAATTAATCACAACAATGTATATAAAATGTTCTCCGTCGATTCTGGCAACCAACAACACAACAAGACGACATTTAAAGCTCCTTGAGTAGCCGACCCTGTGTTGGTTTGTATTAGCCGCCTCCAGTTTTCCGTTTGTTTTGCCTCCAGCTAGCGCCATGACGTACCTCTGACGTCCGCGCAAAAGGGGTCTATAAGTGTGGCTTACTGAGCCGCATTTTCTGTGGATTTCCACAAACATAAATTTGGTGAAGAATGTTGATAGTGAAATCCCTCATACTGGGGTCTGTGTATGAGTAATGGCAAAATATACTTTAGTACGTTTATATGCGGTGTAGTAATTTTTTACTACCATAGTATTTGTAATTATATAAAATGTTATTCATCTTTTCATTAATAAAATAATTAATTTTTATTATCTATTTTGTAATTCAAGTACATTTTAATTTTAGTAATTTCGTTTTGTTTTGTCATTTTTCATTGTTTTTTTTAATATATTTCTATTTAGCTTATCGTTTTAGTAAAAAAAAAAATCTTATGAATTTAGATGTATTGACAGACTGTTTATTGCAACTGTTGGCATGAATGCAATTTCAATTGCATAAATAATGGCATGAGATTAATGGGTTTTCAATTTCTTTTCTTTTTTTTTAAGTTAACCCAAAAATAAAACTTCTTTCTTCATCTAATCACCTTCGTGTCATTTCAGCAGTGTTGGGGAGTAATTAGTTACCTGTAGTGCAATTATGTAATTTATTTACAAAATAAATGTAACTGTAATCTGTTATGGTAACTGGGAAAGAAATGTGTGATTAAAGGGTTAGTTCAACCACAAAATGAAAATTAGCCCATGTATTACTCCCCCTCAAGACATCCTAAGTGTACAGTATAGGAATTTCTTGTTTAAGACGAATCCAGTCAGAGTTATATTAAGAATTGTCTTCGATCTTTCAAGCTGCTTAATGGCAGTCAGCGGGTGTCGCAGTGCATCAGTCCAAAAGAAGTGAAATAAAGCGCATCCATCCATAATAAATAAGTGCCTCACACGGTTCCAGGGGGTGAACAAAGGCCTCCTTTAGTGAATCCATGCGTTTTTGTTAGAAAAAAACTATCCATATTCAAAATATAATAATCCCTTTAATCTAGCTTGTGCCAACAGTTGTAAACAGAAGCAGGTACTGGCGGATGATGTATGAGGTCGGTTGCGCATACGCCGCTCAGAAGTGACAAACATGGAAGAGTAGTGTAGGGCTCAAACAAAACAACGGCCACAAATTAAAAGTACAAGAAATTTACAAATGTTGTTTTTCATGAGACTCACTGGCGCATGCGCTACGCCATCTCATACGTCATCCACCCGGAGCTGCTTCCTTGTACAACTGTTGGCGCAAGCAAGATTAAAGTGATTATTACGTTTTGAATATTGATAGTTTTCTTACAAAAATTCATCGATTTGCTACAGAAGGCCTCTGTTCGCCCCCAGGAGCTGTGCGAGGCACTTTTTTATTATGGATGGATGCGCTTTATTTGACATCTTTTGGACTGATGCACTGCAACACACGCTGACTGCCATTAAACAGCTTGGAAGATCAAAGACAATTTTAACATAACTCTGACTGGATTCATCTTAAAGAGGAAAGTACTATACACACTGGATGCCTTGAGGGCAAAGTAATGTATGCGCTAATTTTCATTTTTGGGTGAACTAACCCTTCAAATTACATGTACTTAAGAAAATGTTAGCAATTACAGTGGGAGTTATATCTGAATATTTCCACTCACAAAAATTAGATTATTTCCCAAGTTGCATTGACAATGGCTTGTGTTTTCCAAGCCATTGTTAGATGCCAGTGTCATAGCTATGCTAATATTTGATCTCAAAAACAATATTATAGCTATTAAACCATATCTTATGATTTTAAATTAAATTTTAAATCTTAGCATTTTTTTTCTCTGTCCATTTTTATTTGTGCAAATGCAACTCACATCATGTGATGGAAACATTATTTATTTTTTACTAACCCCTTTAAATTTCATCTTGTTAGGGTTAAGGTTAACATTCAATATCAAACATCTGACTTAATAATGTTTGTAATCCTTCTTTTTATTGGGTCAGCAAGCCGGCTTGCTAATGTCTGCTGTAGTGTCCAGCGAGAGATGAAAAGAACGCAGGAGTGATGATGAGTTAGTGTTCAGTGGAGAGATAAAAGAGTGTGAATCAGTCATCGCTCCACTCCTCCGTGCTCTGTTGCATTTTATTGACAGTTACCATGGACACAACAGCAAAAACCTGCTACCCACATTATGGGCTGTCTTAGATACAGTACGTGTGATGAAAGACGAAGAGTGAGAAGCGGAGGATTGGGTGGGAAAGATAAGGATGGAAAATGTGTGCATGACAGCCAGTGAAGGTGAAATGGATTGGAAGGAGCAGAGGGAGAAGACGGAGCTCCATACTATTAACTCTGCATGCAGGGGTGAGGTTGCTATGGAAACCCACCCCTTTACATCCCATATACTGAGGTTTCCATGGTGACAGGGCCTTCGCTCGTCACTTTGGGGTTGCCTTGGAGGCTTGGGATACTGCAGAGGCCCTCCTGTCACTCATGCATCACGTTCCCATTGGAACCGACTCCTGCGGCCCGCTGTGAGGCTGTACTGAAGACAGTTAGCTGAGGAAGTGGGGTGATGTAAGGGTTAGTAAAAGAAAATGGCCTGTGTTGTACCCGGAGAGAGTCTCTGTCTCTGGCCCGCTGGTTGTCTGTCTGGCACTAATGCAGTTATAGACCTGTGAAGGCACATATGATGGATCTGGCTCAGCTGTCTGACATGTTGGCCCCTCACATGCCATCATAACTGCTCACTGAGATCACAGCAGAGAGGAGACCTTCAGAGGAGGTCCACAGCACAGCAACCCCTGCTGGACAGAGGAGAGAAAACATCTGAAACTGCTTTAGTTTATCTGATCATAACCTTTAAGCTAACACTTACATGTAAAATGGGTCATTCTTTTGATGTATAACATTTTGATATTCAGAGATGAAAGTTTGGAATAATTCAGTTTTTTAATGTAGCTGAAAAAAGTAGCTCATTCTGACCAAATTTATTTGATTAGCATCAATTAATTTTCAGCATCATTACTCAGTGTCATATGATCCTTCAGAAATCATTCTTATATGTATATATACAATTTATTATTAATATAAATTATAAATAACTGAATATATAAATAAATATATAAATATATAAATAAATTACTAATTGAGCACCAACCATAAATGATAGTACTTGAGCAGTAAATCAGTATTTCAGAATGATTTCTGAAGGATCATGTGACACTGAAGACTGGAATAATGAAGCTGAAAATCCAGCTGTGCATAAATTACATTTTGAAATATATTAAAATAGAGAACAGTTTGTTTAAAGTTGTAATAATACTTCTCAATATTAATGCATTTGTGATCAAATATAGGCGTTTCATCTCATTTCTTCCAAAAACATGAAACATGAATCTTAACTATAAGTGTATACCGAGTTCGACTATATTTATTTGTTGGTTTATTCTGCAAAAACAGTGTAAACACTGCATCCCTTTGGCAGAAAACACTGATTGGTTGAGCATCCCGACAGCTCAACCAATGGCCTGCCTTGACTTGTTTGGGAAGAGACTGTTTGACTAACACATGACCAACAGAGGAATCCTGTTTTAAATCTATCATTTTTTATCATTTAATTTTCTCATATTAGTGGCACAGAAATTACAACACGTTTAAATTGCATGCCTAATTTTATGTGCTTGTTCATTCAGTCTGTAAAATAAATATTGGAAAAGTATAGCACTTTTGCAAGTAAAACATTTCATGAAAAGAAGTTGATTGAAGTAGGTTATGATAAAATTAAATGATTATATACTGTTCATGCAGAAGACAAACAGCAGTTGGACACCTTCGGGTTGTCAAACATTTGTATAGCCTGATATTTTATTAAAAACAGCATAATTTGTTTGTATATGGTTCTTAGATTGCTATATTTAATCTACCTTAGGCGTATATGTGTCACTGTGTATATGCTGCTGATATTTATGTTTTAAATCTGCGTATGTTTTTCAGGTATGGAAATCACTGGAGAAAAAGATGTTGACTTGGCGGCAAAAGTTCAAGAGCTACTGGAGTTCTTGAATGAAAAACAGCATGAGCTGGAAGTGAGCGCAGAACACACACACAAACGTCTGGAGCAGTGCCTTCAGCTAAGACACCTGCAGGCCGAGGTCAAACAGGTGTGTGTGTAAAATCAATCGCTACATCTCAGCTCATGGTCACATTTAAGGACCCCTAAGTTACACTCATCAACATGTTGTGAGGAACGCCTGACTTGTGGATTCAGGAAAAAAGCTTGTGCTCTGCTTCCATCCAAGATTCTGACTGATGCCATTAGCCTTGAGTTCAAGCGCCCAGCTAATTGCTTTTATCTTTGACACTTTGAGCACACACACACACACACACTGTCGCTCATATCCAGAGCTGTGCGGGGGTGCAGACTGCAGCCCTGCATTTCAGAAAAATGAATCACTCAATTCACTTGGATTATTTCATAGACACCACTGCTTTCTTATCGGCAGTGCTGTCACCTCGGGACTTCACAGCTTCTCAGCTTCATCTTGGTTAGAAAATGACTGTAAATGTAGGCAGGGTTAAATGACGTGGGAATCCCTTCAGCTCATATTTAATGTTTCTGCATCCTTAATGTCCATTTCACAGATTTTTAAGATAAGGAACAAAATATTAGAACAATTTTACATTCAATTAGTTTTGAAAATGCAAACATTTTCACTTTAATATGAAGCAGAGATGATTTCTAGAATGTTTATTAAACAACTGCATTATTTCGTCTTATTTAATGACAACAGAACATGAATATATATTTAATGTAAATTAGGGAAAACTGGCAGTAGTTCATATGCTTATACTGGACAAACTACTGTTCAAAAGTTTGCGGTCGGAAATCATTTTTTATAGTTTTGAGACAAGTCTCTTTTGCTCACCAAGGCTGCATTTATTTGATCAAAAATACAATAAAAACAATAATACTGTGAACTATTATGCAAGCTGTTTTTATATATTTTAAAATCTAATTTATTTCTGTGACGCAAAGCTGAATTCTTGGAAGCTTTAAACATTGATTCTAATATGCTGATGTACATAATATTTTTATAATAGCATCATTGCAATTTTTGTCAATAGTGACAGTGATGAGAATTCAGTAGATGGAACTGAAAATGAGTTTGGAACCATCATACAGTCTAGATTTATGGTTGAATGCTAGATTTGGAATTATTAATTATTTGCCATGGCACATTATTTCTGTAACTGACGGTGTTGAGACATTGAGTTACAGCAAGGAAAAGCACATTTCTCAAATTTTGTCCGAAAATGGAAAAAGCAGAAGGGCTGCACCAAATTGTAAATGAATACCTTTGAATGTTAACAGATTCATCAAAAATAATTCATTGACTTTCATTTTTCACCTCTGTAGCCTGTTTTGTCACATGCCGCTGTGTGTGTGTGTGTGTGTGTGTGTGTGTGTGTGTGTGTGTGTGTGCAGGTGCTGGGTTGGATCCGTAACGGTGAATCCATGCTCACGGCGAGCACAACGAATGCAGGATCCCTATCTGAGGCGGAACAACTTCAGAGAGAGCATGAACAATTTCAGCTTGCCATGGAGGTACACACATACACACATTTTCCTTAATCAGTTCTGCAGGGGGCAGCTTTGCAAGGCTGCTTTATGCTGTAATATGAAGATTAACATTCAATATCAAACCTTGTTTACACCATTATCTGCAATTAGGAAATAATTTTTGGCTTCTATCAAACAGTTTATTTATTTAACCCTGTGGGGGGTCATAAAAACATTTTGTGAAATGTTAGAGGAACATGATCCCTTTTGTTGTTATCTGTTATCATAAACAGAAGGTAAATTGGTCTGTAGGTTATAAAGCCCCTCTTTATTATATTCATCAAAGGGATGGAATACAAAACAGCTGAGTTGATTTAAAACAACAAAACAATTACTCAACAAATTTATGAGCAGTAAGAAGCACATTAGCCTGAAATGAGGACTGAGTTTTAATTCAGCAAATTGCTGCCTATAATTCTCGACTAACGACAGGTTCTCTAAATCAAAGGAAGTCAGCACTGAGGATCTGCCAAAATCTCTCTTCCGCCAAATATATGTTTTAATCATCTACAGCAAGCAGTTCTCTAACTTTTCAGGCCAAGTACCACTTTTCATCAAATAAGGCCATCCAAGTACGCCAGAACAAACGTGTGAATCAGACTGCTAGTTTTATTCATCCAGCATGTGCTCTTGTGAAAGCATCAGGCTGTGCTTCACCACTGATTGTTTTGGCCTTGAACGGCAGGACGTCTAACTGATCGTGTCTTAATTGCTCCTTCAAGGAACCCCCCGTGACCTTACCCGCCTCTCATGTGGTCCTTGTGTACTGGCAGTTAACAAATTAAATTTAAGCACATCTCAAGACTTAAAAAAAGCCACTTTTCTCTGCTGTCCACAGTCTCTCCTCCATGCCGACTCCCTGCAGCGCACCCATCAGAGCGCCCTGCAGCTCCAGCAGAGGGCGGAGCTGATGTTGCAGGTGGGTCACTATGACCCAGACGCTGTCCGGGCCTGTGCTGAAACCGTGGCCCTGCACTGGCAAACTCTCATGCTGAAGATGGAGGACAGATTAAAGCTGGTTAATGCCTCTGTGGCCTTCTACAAAACATCTGAACAGGTGAGTTGTAATAGATGTAATAGATGGTTACTGTCACTGCCCACAAATACTAGTAGCTGTGAATGTGGTTGAGAATGTGAACTGATGACAAAGTTGCCAAA
Organism: Carassius gibelio; assembly: GCF_023724105.1. Taxonomy (NCBI): domain Eukaryota; kingdom Metazoa; phylum Chordata; class Actinopteri; order Cypriniformes; family Cyprinidae; genus Carassius; species Carassius gibelio. The sequence goes on along the minus strand of NC_068401.1, from coordinate 24,220,729 downwards.
TTGATTCATAGCAGTAGTTCTAAACCACTAGGACATATGCATTTGCAGTTCATTTTTTTAAGATGCCTTGTTTTCAAGTAGTTCTTTTTTTTAAAAGGGGGGTTTCAAGACCCTTTTGCAATGTACTTAAAGTTCTGTCATGACAACTCTTGGAGGGACAATGTATTTGGTCCTAGCGGAATAGATCTGCTGCGTTGCTGCTGCTGCTGTGGCAGAGCAAGTACCAAGACTTGCAACTTCCAAAACATCCACAACATGCTGCTGTGAGCATGTAAGAAATACTGCTGCTGCACATATAACATGAATAACCCCTATAGCATACATGATCACACCATAGCAGATCTATACAGGTGGAGCTGGGGAAGATGGAGGGTGTCTGCAGTTCGCTGCAATGAAAGTACCGTTTTTTCTGACTATAAGTGGCGCCTGAGTATAAGTCGCATCAGTCCAAAAATACGTCATGATGAGGAAAAAAACATATATAAGTTGCACTGGACTATCAGTCGCATTCATTTAGAAACAAGAGAAAACATTACCGTCTACAGCCGCGAGAGGGCGCTCTATGTCTGCAGTGTAGACTAGCACTGAGCAGCATAGAGCGCCCTCTCACGGCTGGAGACGGTAATGTTTTCTATTGGTTCATTTCTCTTGGTTCATGTCAAATTAATTTTGATAAATAAGTCGCACCTGACTATAAGTCGCAGGACCAGCCAAACTATGAAAAAAAGTGCGACTTATAGTCCGGAAAATACGGTAAAAAAAAAAAAAATCTAAGTATGGGACAGTAACCATGCCCTCTTGTCCCTTAACAGAAATGTTAGCTCCCCCTAGTGTCGGTTCCAGAATCTGCTGAAAATGCACTCTGTTATCAGATATATTTTGAAATGAATTTGTAATGAATATTTTTGGAATAAATATTGTTTCTTTTTTATGGCAGAAATGTAATAAATTTAATAAAATGTAATAAAAAATATTTTTTTAATATTAATATTAATATAATAATATAATAAATACTCTTTACTGTCATTACATTGTATTCTATTATTTATGTTGTCAGTATATCTGTGACCATTGTGAACAGTACAGAGGCTTAAGCTTTGTGACGCTGCTGTGTGGGTAACTTACTGTATGTCTGTCGCAGGTATGTAATGTATTGGAGAGTCTGGAACTGGAGTACAGGAGAGAGGAGGATTGGTGTGGGGGTCATGATAAATTGGGCTCAACGGCAGAGACTGACCATGTCAGCCCTCTCATCAACAAACACCTGGAGCAGAAAGAAGCCTTTCTCAAGGTACACCTTGCTCTCACACACACAGACTCAAATACCTGCAACAGAAGCTCATCAACTCTCTCACCAATTTACCCTTTATATATATATATATATATATATATATATATATACTGCATCTACAGCAAAAAAATATGTGAGGACACATGTGTCAGTTTAAATGGGTCATCGTATGGAAAAAAATCCTTTTGAAGTAAAGAGACCTTGAACAAAATTATTAGTGTGTCTAAGAATGTCACTGACCATCTTACATCAACACAGCTGCTATCAATATGGTCTATGATGATGTCACTGTACAGTTGTTTAGATGCACTGATTCTACAACAAGTTTCATTTCTCGGGTTCCAGGCGTGTACTTTAGCACGTCGTAATGCGGAGGTCTTTCTTAAATACATCCATCGAAACAATGTGAGCATGCCTGGGGTCGCTCCCCACAATCGAGCCACTGAGTCCCAAGTCAAAGGTCAGTTCAGGACTACTTAAAGTCATTTTACCTTCAGAATCTCTGTCTGCAATGTCTAAAATATGTCTGTATGTGTTTGTGCCTGAATGTTTTGTAATTGTTTATTGATCTTATCTTGTTTTCTTCTCATGTGTAGCCATTCTGAGTGAGCTGCTACAGAGGGAAAATCGTGTCCTTCATTTCTGGACTATGAAAAAAAGACGTTTAGATCAATGCCAACAGTACGTTCTGTTCGAACGACATGCCAAACAGGTGAGTGAGAGAGCGTTATGCAAGCACAGTATTTGAAGGATTCGATAATGATGGTGGTTTGGTTTGTTTTTGCCTTCCCTTGTGAAAAAGAGCTACACATTAGAATATATTTACTTTAGAAGTATATACTTAAGTGTGCACTGAATGTTATGTTTTCTGGCATGTGACTGCATATTTCAAATAAATGCACTTGTGTATTAAATGTGCTTTAATATAAAACTTTTAATTTGACTTCACAAATTGCACTTTCTAAGTTATATGTAGAAACATTGTCAGGAAAGTGTACTCTTTAAGATTTGAAAACATTCAATACAATTACAGTAAGTGCACTTCTTTTTTCAACCCAGCAATCGAGCAACCTTTTATAATTAACCAGTTAGTTATTTGTGCAGTAGAAAATATGCTAAAAATCTCAAATAATGAGATTGTAGATAAACACAAGAAACTTTTTTACATTTTGAAAACTGTTCTCTCTACACAGGCCATAGACTGGCTACAGGAGACAGGAGAATATTTTCTGTCCACACACACGACGCCTGGTGATACCAGCGAAAAAACTCAGGAACTACTAAAAGAGTACGAAGATTTCCGTGTATCCGTAAAGGTAACAACCTCAGTCACTGAGGGCAGTTATTCAACATTTTGTCATCATATATTCACTGTCAGGTTGTCTTAAACCTTATTGCTTTTGTGGAACATGCAAGCAGAATTATTATGAAGAATATCCTGGCCATTCTTCCATAATAAACTTCAGAAATTACCGTAAATACCATAAACATATCTAAACATATTTAGCCTTCACCTAGAGTGAAAAAGTATAGGTCTCAAAACCTGACCTGTCTATCACTAAGCTTTGTACAATTCTAATCACGTACATATATTATGTATATAAAGTGAACATGTATGTGTCTAAACCTGTGTTATATGACCTGATGTTGTTTCTCTTCTTCTAGCAAACACAGGAGAAGGTGAAGCTGTTGATCCAGCTGGCTGGTAGTCTGGTTGAGAAAGGGCATGTCCATGTGACCGAGCTGAAGAGGTGGGTTTCTACGGTGGACAGAAGGTACAGAGACTTCTCTATGAGGATGGGTCAGTACCGCTGCAGCCTGGACCGAGCGGTAGGAGTGTGTTCTGAGGTGAGCCGTCCCTTTTTAGGAAATAGATCCTGCATTTATTCTTCATTTCATGCATTATTTAATATATTTCTAAATCTTGTATATTTATAATCACTGTATATAAAGGTTTATATCCTGAGGAATTTACCCCTTTGCTTAAACACACACTGCAATTTTTAGTATTTCTTATGACTTCTCCAAAAGGGCAATAAAGATCTTGAGCTGGACATTATCCCAGCCAGCTTGACCCACTCTGACCCAGAGGTCAACCTCAACGATCCCGACCACGAGGTTAATGAGGAAAAGAAGAAATCGGCCAGAAAGAAAGAGTGAGTGATGAAATTAACTCCATGACTAAGAGAGATTTTAAATATGACTCAGAATCCTCATAATGTGTGGCTGCTTCCTGTGCGCAGGTTAAGCCGATAGTCCCAAACTAAATCACAGCATCAATAGCTCCGTCTTCGCATGAAATCCTGTTTAATCTTAATCATTTCCTGAGGAATTAGCTTTGTGTTATGAAGTGCTGTCTCAGGCGTTCTTTGCATTTCAATGTCTTTAATATGCTGGGCTTTCAGTGGGGCGTTTTGGTCTCTGTAGGTATATTATGGCTGAGCTGCTCCAGACAGAAAGAGCTTATGTACGAGACCTACAGGAGTGTTTGGAGGTGAGAGTGTTTCTTCTGTCAAAGGGAAGCTTTAGAGGTTTTCTTACTGATCTCAGACAGTCATGGCTTTTGATCGCAAGATTCATCCAAGGTTGCATAGTTACATACTGTACTCTGTTTGATTTAAAAGAATTGTGAACTTAGGATGAACCAACCTCCTTTGTGCGTTTATTTGTGCAGACTTTTCTCTGGGAAATGACAAGCGGTGCTGAGATCCCATCTGGAATCGCGAACAAAGAACATGTGATCTTTGGGAATATTCAGGAGATTTATGAATTCCACAACAAGTATGTTTCCAAACAAGCTTTATTCTTTCCAGGTTTATTTATTCACTTTGTCGCTTTAATGGTTCATAAATCTGTAATTGTGATGGCCTGTGTAAGTATGTGAGTACCCAGTGATGTTCGCCAAGGAGATCTATAATACCTGGAGAAACCTATACGTTAGCATTGCCATTCATCTCAATGGCAGTTGCTTAGCTGACGCATTTCTGTTTTCATCCCCTGTTGTGTTATTATAAACGTACAACCATTTTTTTATTTGTTAATTAGAGTAAAGCAATCTATGAAATAAAACAAAAATGAAATAGAAATATTGTAGATGAAAAGATGAAATACTTCCAACTTAAAAAATGAAAACTAGAAATTTGTCCTTGGCAACTATTATAAAAACATAAAGATCTAATATTTCTAAAATTGTACCCAAAACGAATGCTATATATAAATATTGACTAATAAAATTAATGAAATAACAGTTCTAAAACGCATAATAATTTACTTAAACATACAATTAAAAATAAAAGGCCCGTTCAGACCAAGGAAGATAACTATAAAGATATAGTTCTAAAAGTTGTTCTCGATCTTAAGAATCGCAGAGTCCGAACCACAACTATAACGATAAAGGCACAGAGAAACAATATTGTTGGAATCACTTTCAAAAAGATTTTTCTCAAGCTGATGAACGATAAAAAATTGACAGCCAATCAGAAACCATCCTGCTGTAATGAGCTTGAGAATTTAAAGCGGTAGACAATAGTGTTCCTTTAGTTACTATGTTACTCAATAGTGTTCCTGTAGCTCAATTGGTAGAGCTCTGTGTTATCAAGCGCAAGGTTGGGGGTTCGATTCCCCAGGAATACATGATATGTAAAAATGTATAGCCTGAATGCACTGTAAGTTGCTTTGGATAAAAGCGTCTGCTAAATGCATACATTTATTTAAATTTAATTTGCATTTAATTTTAGACGAGCATGCAAAACAAGTGTTCAAATCTAGTTATGTTTGGCATTGTCTGTTTTTGCAGCATTTTTCTGAAAGAGCTGGAAAACTATGAGCAGCTTCCAGAAGATGTGGGCCATTGTTTTGTCACATGGGTAAGATACAGATGAATCATCATCTTTTTCCTCTAATTTTTCTTTGTTTGGAGAACATTGTGATTTCAGTACGGACTAGTCATCATCATTGTACTCCGTATGAATATTTAAACACCAGTGTGTGCTGAGACGCGGTAAAATAGGAAGTTTGCCCACACTTTATTTTTGTTAATCATAATTTAAAACTTGAAAGGTCCACAATATAAATTCAGCTGTGAAGTATTAATGTTTTAGCAGTGGCTTCTGGTTCTCTGGTGAGATTGCCTACATCATAAATAGTGAATGTGTTTATTTTTTTCATGTACTGAAGGCTGATAAATTCCATATGTACGTCACCTACTGCAAAAACAAACCTGACTCCAGTCAGCTCATCCAGGGCCAGGCTGGAAGATTCTTTGATGTGAGTTGGCTCTCTTTTCCTCTGGGTTTGTTTTGGAGGTTTGTGTGGCATGGGGTTGAGACGATAGGGATGACTCAACAAGCAGACAGGGGGCGCCAGATAGATGCTGTCATCCACCCTTACTTCTCTGTTTCCAATGTGAATGCACTGATGTAAATAACTGATAACACAGGGTGGGAAATTGGTCTTTTTGGGGGGGGGGGGGGGGGGATTTAAAGGGATTTTGTGCACTTGTTTTGGAGATAGTCCGGCTGGCCAATCAACTAAAAACAAGATTGACTAGTAAGGGAGACCAGCTAGATCAGCTGAACACCATTTTAGGCCAGAAAAGGCTGGGTTAACCTGTTTTTTTTTAAATATAATTTATGCAATAAAATGTTATTTCATGTTGTTTCTCACAGGAGATTCAGCGGAGACATGGACTGGCCAATTCAATCTCATCGTACCTGATCAAACCCGTTCAGAGAATCACCAAATACCAGCTTTTACTGAAGGTGGAGATGAAGTGTGTTTGTTCAGACTTGACCTGATGTGAATCAGTTTGCGGCACTAAATGGTTGTGTTTGTGTCTCTGCGTGTGTCGGCTCAAATGTGTTCGTGAACAGGAGTTGCTGACATGCTGTGAGGAAGGGAAAGGAGAGATAAAGGAGGGTTTGGAGGTGATGCTCAGTGTGCCTAAACGTGCTAATGACGCCATGCACGTCAGCATGCTGGAGGGTGAGCGATAATCACGCCAGCTGAACTGAAAACAGAACTGTGTGCAGAAGTGCATTAAGTCACAAATAGCTTTTTTTAAGCATTTTCTTATGAACGTCTTGAAAACAGATGATATTTATTTGTTCACAAACGAATTGTTTTTTTAGTTGTTTTTTAACATCATTCATATAATCCGGAAATAATTGACAAAAAACTTTTAAAAACAATTTTGACGAATACATTTTGCCAGATTTTAAAATAGAATTTAAAAAGTAATACAATTTTGTTTGTTTTTATTTAGTTTCACTTCAATTATGCTAAAAAATATTACTACAATTTATTTATCATTAAATGTTTATTTATTTATTTAGCTCGATGAAGCCAGAATCTGAATTCCAGATTGATGATGAGTTTTTGATATTTTTGCGTTTGTTTATCTGTGTAATTGTTGTTCTGGTTTCAGGTTTTGATGAGAACCTGGCTGTACAGGGGGAGCTAATCCTGCAGGACACCTTCCAGGTGTGGGACCCCAAATCTCTGATCCGCAAGGGCCGGGACCGACATCTTTTCCTCTTTGAGATCTCTCTCGTTTTCAGTAAAGAGATGAAAGACTCGTCAGGACGCACCAAATATGTTTACAAGAACAAGCTGCTGGTAAGGAGCTCAAGGATGACACGTTGTCATGAAGTGTAAACATCATCGCCAAAATGAGGTGCCTTTTTCCCACTTTATCAGTAAGTCGTTAGTGGTAGTGTGAATTCAAATGTGTTTTGACAGACATCAGAGTTAGGAGTCACCGAACACATTGAAGGTGATCCGTGTAAGTTTGCTCTGTGGGCCGGCCGGACGCCTACATCTGACAACAAAACGGTTCTCAAGGTAAGATGTGCTTTATTGTATATCTGTGTGTATCAGTGTCATATAAACCCTAGAGCAGTGGCCAATGTTAGTAAGAAAGTAATATTTTATACCTTTATGAGGGTACTTTTTAACATGCATTCTTGATATTATGACTATTATAAATGTAAATTATTATATAATTGCTACATTTACTATTATTTCTTATGTCAGGCTTTACAGTTTTTGTTTTTTTTTATGCTGCGAACCACATTTAATGAAACAATTATCATGAATAAATGAGCCAAATATTTGACAATTTGCACAAAGGCCTATTATTTAGTTTTCACTCCTTAAAGAACTGTGAAAAAAAACTAAAATAAATGTAAATTGCAGCCCAGTTAGGAAAAGATAAAATGTTCTAGAAATTGCAAATGAATATCCCAACAAATAACATATTAAATCCTAAATATCTGGGGCATGTTTCTCATATGTATTTCTTATATTTAGGGGTAATGCTGCTCTAATTTTTGGTTAATTGCTGACGTTGGTGAATATGCTTTGAGCCATTTTACTCACTTGAGGGATTGTGATTCTCTCTCTTTTACCCATCCTCTCATCCACCCAAAGGCCTCCAGTATAGAAGTGAAACAAGAGTGGATCCGAAACATCAGGGAAGTGATTCAGGAGAGAACCGTCCACCTGAAGGGGGCACTAAAGGAGCCCATACACCCTCCCAAAACCCCAGCCAGACAGCGCAGCATCAGCAAGAGGTAATTGACCTCATCCACCTGCTGTCTTCATTCCCTTAAAGCAGAGTTGTCTTTTTTATCTCCCAGGTTTTTCTGCATTGAGAGAATCAATATATATGTGCTCACAAATTGCACGGCTCTTATAGAAGACCTTGTTGCTAGGTATTATAGATTGTGTATGTGGTTGCAATAGAAATGAAGTTTCTAGTTTTATTTAATCTTTCAGGGAAACGACTGAGGACGCAGATAGCCAGGGTGATGCCAGCAGCCAGCCGGACACAATCTCCATCGCTTCCCGCACCTCCCAGAACACTGTAGACAGCGACAAGGTACAACTAAAATACAAAAACACAGTAATAACTCTGACATGCACTATGTAGACCCTGACACTGTATTGCCATTGGGTTTGACAATTTTCCTCAAATATTCAGAAACCCCAAAAGCATTGGTTAAAATCGCTGGTATCAAAATTAAGTTCAAGAAGAGAGATTTGATTCATTCATTTGATACAGTTGATATTAATATAACTGAATAACCTGCTTTTTTATGCTTGATTCCTTGGTTGTGTATGCAGGTTTGATTGTGTGAGGATTTTATGAATTTTTCCTCAAACATATGAGAAATATGTTAATAATGTGTGCTTTAAAAAAAAATTCTCAAATTGGAAAAATCAAACGGGAGTTACTCCCCCTATGGAAAATCTGACTCTCTCATACACACATAATTCTGTTTAGACACCAAACAAGTTCATCTGTGGTGTGTGTGTGGTGTGTGTGTGTGTGTGTTTGAGTATAGAGTTTGGTCATGGATATCAGGGTATGTTTTTGTATATATTTTGGGTTTATAAAAAAAAAAAAAAAAGACATATGCTCACCAAGGCTGCATTTATACATTAAAAATATCTCCTTTCTATTTTCTCTATTCTCTTGCCCTCTTTTGTTGTCTTGATGATTGTGGTCCAAAATCCCCCCAATGTGTTTGTGTTTTGTTTTACAATTTTGCCCAACTTATTTTTGTGTGCAGGATGAGTCATTTTGCTTTCTTTCTCTCACCAACTTTCTTGTTGCCTTCGTTGTCTTTGTTATATAATTTTCATCTCTGTCCTGCTAAATTTGGTTCTGATTCACTATTATTCACATCCAGTATGTTAGTGCGGCAAAAAACTGTATCATCGCTTCTCATCTCTCCCTCTCTTCTCTGTAATTTTATGATTACATGCGCCTGCTCTTAACCTCAGGCCAGTCTCTCCGCTCTTGTTTCATTTAACCGTCTAATTACAGCCAAAAAGCTCTGAGTCAAGAGTGGCTCATGTTTCCTAGAAACACTTTTTCTAGCACACACTGCTCCCAGATCAGTTGTTTTGTTAGTGTTCATGTGGTTTAAGTCAGGGCACGGACATCAGATGACACACTTATGACCGTTCACTGTCTGTCTGTCAAATTTTTAAAAGACAATGAAATGTGTATAATTAAACATGACATTTGAACACACCTGCATGTACATCCTGCACAGCCATAATCATATGAGAATTCTGACAACTGTGATTGGTCACTTTACATGTCAGTCCTCCTGTCTTAAATGAGGCTTTTTTAGCCAGAATTAACTATCAATTTGATTTAAATAGGATAACCTTGTACACTGTATTGATATAATAAAGGGACACCTTTTTTTTATTTATTTACTAAATAAATATTTGCCATGTCATATTACCATTATCCAATGTCAGAGAACTATGAACATATAAATGCGGTACTTAATTATAAATTTCTGTCCTTAAATCTTGCAGGGATATCAAGTAAATATATTTGGTGAAAAAGGTTCTGCTGACAAAAATAGTGTGTGAATGCCTGCATTACATGTGCATAGGAAATAATGTGAATTTCTGCATTTTCATGTTTTTGTCATAGTATAATACATGGTTAAATAACCTACTCAGTAATAATTCAGACAAAGTATTTTAAAATTGTAATTTAATCTAGTACTTAACTTTTTGGAATCTGATTACATAAACAAGATTACATGTAATCTGTTACTACCCAGCTCTGTTAGTCATATAATTACACATATCATTTTTATTTTCCTGTCTGTCTGTCTCTTTGGAGTTATTGTATTACTAGGACCTTCTTACAGTATGTCATTGTGGTTTGAGGTCTGTGTGTTGTTTTTATGTATAGCTGTGTTTGTGTGTGTGTGTGTGTGTGTGTGTGGGAGACTCAATGGACATTCAAATATAAAACTATATATAGGTTCCTCATATTCGCTATTTTTACTGGCTAGACATTTCTTGACTCTGTTTGTTGTCTGTGTTTCTGGGTAGTGAGGTTTGCCATGCTGTCAGCATTTGTCCCAGAAGTTAGCTAAATTTGACATAACCTCCATTTTTACTCAAAGGTAAAAAAGAGATATTCATAAGAAAACTATGTGTTATTTATTTTATTCCCAAAATACAAATTAGGAGTAGCCTTAAGGTTTGGTTTGGTTTAGTCTTTAGAAAATAAAATGATTACATGTAGTTGGGTGTGTGTGTGTGTGTGTGTGTGTGTGTGTGTGTGTTTAGATATATTTTTTGTATTTATATAATTATATATATATATTTTTTAGTTTGACTTAAAGTTGACACATCAGTAAGTAATGTTTCTTGTTTTTAAAAATGCATGAAATCTACTGTATGTGCCTGTGTGTGTTTATCTTCCATATGCTCTCTGTCTTTATCTCACATGCATATATGCACACACACACACAGTTCTTTATTCTTATTTCCTAGTGTTTTTTCCATGCTGTCGCAGGGGTTTATATGTCGCTTTCCACTTTTTCCAGTCTTTCATATCTTTGATCCGGTCCATCCATCTCTTCTTCAGTCGACCATGTGGACGCAGTCCATCTGGGCTAAAACGCAATGCTCTATACACCTATACACACACCTATACACACACACACACACACACACACACACACAAAAAACATCTTTGACCTCACTCTGTCCTTGCCCAGTTTGGGGTGTTGCGTCTTTTCACTTCATTTTTCCTTCTCTCTCACTTCTCTTAGTTCTGTTGGAGTCAGTGCTTGTTTTCCTCCTCTTTTTCTCAATCTCTCCCTCTCTCTCCCGCATGGGCAGAACCCTGTCAACACTCAGCTGTGCAGATCTATATGTTCTCCGTACATGCTGAGGATGAGTTCAGTCACTAGCTCTGTGTGAGAATCTGGGAGTGAGAACTTTGGTTAGTGCATTTTCTACCTGACTGTCGGCCAATCAGAAGGCAGATCTGGTTGGCAGACTGACTTCTGGTTGGTTGGATTGGTGGTACAGATAGAATCATGCCCAGGTGGAGGAGTTTCAGACTACCCAAGAGAACCAGACCTGTGAGTAGACATGCTTCTGATGGGTTTTAGATATCAGATTAAATTGGCTTGTGCTTTTTTGGTGAAGGAGTTCTGTATTAGTAGTAGTTTTTAAGGAGACATGTGTCTGCTGTATTGTTTGGGATATCACATAATTGTATGGTTTATTTATGTTTTGAATAATTCATAAAGCAATGTGTTTATACATTGATGCGCACCTGTGTTTCCAGTACAATGCCTTAGTACCAAATTAACATAAATTGCCACTTTTAATTTTTTTTTACACTGCTATAATATCAAAAAGTGTTTTAATAATGCTGTTTTTGCCAGCAGTGGCTCTGATTTAACAAGAACTGTAAGGGTTTTCCCCATAAACTTTCTCAAATTATTTCAAGTGTCTCTGCTGACATTTGCTCTTTAAATGTAGGAGTGCGTTTGTGTGTGTGTTTTCTTTCCCCATAAGCATGAGCTCACATTTGGACTGTGTTTTTGGGTTGCTTAGAAGGGAGTGGCTGTTCATATTCTACTCCATGTGTTTGTGTGTGTTTGCCTAGTCAGATCTTTAAAGCTATAACATGCATTATATTCTAATTAGTGTCCAAAATAATAACTAGACTCCTGTTTTCAAAGCTGAACAATATATAGCATTATGTAAATCAAAAATATATTCAAATATATTAATTATTTCAAACATATATAAAATAACTGAAATATATTAATAATTAAAATATATTAAAGAAGACTAAATTATTTAAATATATAATATAATGGATAAACCAGATGTGATGTTAATATCTAAATGAACTTGATATATAAATGGATTTTAAGCATTATATTATGATTGTAAATTACTTTGTGATTGTCAGAGATGTCAAATTGTTACCCTATTAGTATTATTATTAGTGACTGATGCAAAACAGAATATCTGTGTGTCTTCTACTACATGTTATTAATTTTACTTGAACTGCACATGTATATTAATAAGTTAGCAGTACATCTTGGCTCTAGAAAGGGAAAGCGAGGGCTAAATGTTCTCATATGGCACATATGTAATCCTGTCTGATTCTCTGTGGGAGATTATGCTTTCCTCATGGCTGTGAGTTCTGTCAGCATGGAATAGTATGTTCCATATGGCGGGAATTCCTGTCCAGCTGTAAAGAATCAAGGAGGGAAAACACCCTGTGTTCCCTCGAGGAGGGTGTATCTCTCTCCTCCACCCGATCACACACTCTTTCGTCTCTGCCTCACTCTTCAGAGATTCTAGAGTTTTAAATCTTATATTAGAGGCTTTTGTATTTCCATTGTAGCTTTGAGAACAGCATTAGTTACACGCATAATTACAAACACGCTCACACTCATACACAAACTCTCACAGATGCAGCAAAGACAATTAACACACAAAAAATCTAATCTTCCAAAAAAACATTTGCATACATGTGTAAACACACACACATTTAAACAGGAAGCGAAGCACATCGATTTTTGTTTTTACATCATGATGTGCACCTCCCACATGATTCAGTCGTTTTTAAATGAAGATGATTGCAATGATCACAGACTAATCGCGACACAACTATTTGGGTGTTATTTATTTCAATGCATTTACTATTTTTATTTATTATTTATATTTCTGTGATCATTTCTCCAGTCTTCAATGTGACAAGATCCATCAGGAATCATTTTATGTTATGCTGATTTGAGGCTGATATTTCACATTACTGAATGATTACACTTTTTATATAGCACTGTGGTACTAGCATGGTAAATGTCCAAAAAGCCATGACATGTTGTCTTGGTATTATGTTTAGGTCCATTTTTTTAAGGTTCTACTGTGTTTAATGAACTAATATGAGAAAGAGGCGAGTTTTGTTTTACCTTCCAGCTGAATGTGTGTTTTGACCCTCAGAACATGGGAGTTCAGACATCACTACATTCAGGGAGCGCCGCTGTCTAGGGTGGGACGCTGGGTCAGGACAGGCCCAGTGCAGACACCCAGCAGCAGAGTCTGAAGTTTTGATGTATTCAGGAGGCAGGTCAGAGATGGACAGACCTCCATAGGAGAACAGCTGTTCAGACCTGCCTTTTCCTCTCTTACTCATTCTGTTTCTCTTAGTCTTGAGCTCAGTTTCTGTTTCAGTCGGTGTGTTTGATGAAGATTAGAACATGTCTGTAAATGTGTGTGTGTGTGAGGTGTTGAAATTATTTTCTGTCACTCTAGAGTGAGATTGACTCACTATATTTCTTCAGTGAGCTGGTTTCTCTCAGCCTGCCCTGTTTTTCCTTTCTCCTGAGATGGTTTTGTACAGTTCTAGCAAACACTTTTTCTGCATAATTTTGTATTATTTGGAAATAATATAGGGTGGGACTTTATATCCACCAGGATTTGCCTGGATCATAAAAACTTATTGCTCAACCTTTAAAAAAAGTGTTTTTAAGTTTAGAGGAATAACGTTAGCATTTAATAGTATGCTGAATAAAAGAATATATTTTTTATTAGTTAGCTCAAACTTTTGACTGGTATTGTGCTGAGGTTTCAGAAAAAAAAAAAGTTAATTAATTAATTAAGGGGCAAAAACTGTTTTTTTACATTGATAATATTCAGCATATTAGAATGATTTGTGAAGGATCTTGTGACGAAATATTGATGCTGAATATTCAGCTTTACATCACATGAATAATAATAAAATATATATATATATTCTGGAATAAAAAACAGTTTTCACAAAACTGTTTTCAGCATAGATGCAAACAGATATCTAACTCATTTTTTCTTCCAAAATAACATAAGAGGCTTCTTAAGAAATCTAAAACCTGTTTTTCTCTCTCTCTCTCTCTCTCTCTCTCTCTCTCTCGCTCTCTGTAGTTGTCGGGTGGCTGTGAGCAGACTGTGGTTCTCCAGGACTTTGTTGCTGGATCGGTGGGTGAGCTGAGCATTCAGTCGGGTCAAACCGTCGAGTTGCTGGAGAGGTCTGGAGAGCGGCCCGGCTGGTGTCTAGTGCGGACCACCGAACACTCGCCCCCTCAGGAGGGTCTGGTTCCTAGCAGCACCCTGTCTGTATCTCACTCCCGCAGTAGTGTTGACATGGACTGCTTTTTCTCACCTGGGAAAGGTGAGTAACACCCACACAAATATTCACCGCCCACAAACACAGATCATGTGTCACTTCCTGATGGTTATGTTGAACCTCCATCCAAAGCTGCCAATAGCAGTTCAATAGCAAGTGCCACTTTGGGATGTAATATGAAACTGTTATGCAATCAGATTATTAACAAGTCAATACTGTATTTTTCGGACTATAAGTCGCATCAGTCCAAAAATACGTCATGAAGAGGAAAAAAAACATATACAAGTCACACTGGACTATAAGTCGCATTTATTTAGAACCAAGAGAAAACATTACCGTCTACAGCCGCGGGAAAGCACTCTATGTTTTCAGTGTATGTCTTCACTGTTGTTAAAGCTTGGCAGTAACAATGGGGAAGCGAGCCTTCCGGAGAAGGGTGCTATGGAGGCCACATCCCACCCATAGAGAGGTATCTTGTACAGACACTGATATGGACTGACCCAGGCCTGGGTACATATGGAATGGGACTACCTCCAGGTCCGACCTGAGAGTAGGGAAGAATGACTGCCAGCAGAGCCTGACAGAATGATCTGTCACAGGGAAGACACATGTTCACTGAGAGAGAAACCTTATAGAGCTGTGCGATTAAGAGATTCGTGCTCGCATATTATATTAATGTGCTTTCACGCTACAATAATGTGCCCTCGACATTTGTCATTAAAATAACGCCACACTCCAGGAGCAATGTGTCTGCAGCAGTCATGCATCCAGTCTATTTCTGCTGTGCTGCAGTGCACATGCTGAATTAAAGTGACACTGAATGTTTCACGTTAAAAATTAACATGGATTGACACAGAAATGTAGTAATTACACAATAAATGCATACAATTAATGTGTCATTTAAGTCGCTTTGGATAAAAGCAATAAATTAGTAAATATAATATAATGTAAATGCCTACTGTTTCACGGTCAACACATGGCTTTTTGGCTAGATTTAAAACAAGGAAAAGTGCACTTTTAAATAAACAAGGCAATAATAGATGGTACTTGTGGAAATAGGAAAACAAAATTTTATTTATTGAGTTTATACGTGAATATGTCTATGAAAGATTGTATTACTGTACTGTTAGAAAATAGAATCACAATGCTGAAAAAGCATTTTCAGAAACACCGGATTTGAAATCAAAATAATAGATTAATGTTGGTGGCATTTTGTGGGAACAGGTGCACCACAACCATACTCTCCACCTGGAGAATGTCAACGTATCCCCTAGCCACAGTCAACTCCGGGTCTGATTCGGAATGGCGACAATACCCAAGTGGGGGAATCCATCATTGCCGTTTTCTCTCAAAGACAGAGAGTATTGGGAGAGAGTATTGGGGCTCCCAAGTAAATCCCCTAATGTCATCACAACAAAACTCGTAGTAACCGACAGTTAGGGAACAGTTGTGCTGCTTAATACTTTTTATTCATGAACAAATCCTGAAAAAAAAATGAATAAAAATAACAGTATATTCAAAATAGAAGTATTTTCTAATAATATGTCCTTACTATCACTTTTTATCAATTTAACACATCCTTCCTAATTAAAATATCAATTTCTTTAAACACATATCATATTGGGGGGCTTTGAAATATTTCAAAAAGATTGAGAACCACTGATTTGTAGTATTTTTGACAGTCCCAGTTAATATCTACTTACATTACATGCTAAAGAGCAGCTTTCACATTATTTTCAATAGCTCCTTTTGTATTCTGTGAGGGAAAAATCCATACAGGTTTCAAATAAAGTATGATAACAGAAATGTTCCTGTTTGAATGATCTATCGTTTTAAGCTGCTGTACACGTGTCCATGGCTCTCTGAACAGCATGTGATCTGGATTTTTCCAGGGGAGCCAGTTCTCAGTTGGGAAAGGCACAAATAGGGTTTGATCATTAATTAGCAGGGTGCTAGAGTTGCTACGAAAGGCTTGCACCCTGCTTTGATCCTTCTCAGGGGATTGATGTATGTGTTTGGTGGAGCTTCAGTTTTGAGACACTCACAGGCTCACAAGATGTCTCACTTTGTTTTCAATTCACCTTTCTATAAAAAGTTATTTTATTGTGGTAGTAACTTTTAGAGGTCAAATTAAGGACCACGAGGGTGTAGCTTTGGTTTCTGGGTCAGGGTGGTGTTAATGTGTGCCTTTAGGGCCCCGTACTGTCTGAAGCGGAACAGTCTGTATTGTAGTCCGTTTACTTCCTGATGTCTCCCTGCACTGCACTTCCTGTGTTTAGAAGAACACATTTGTAAACATCCCTACCAGAACCCCAACACCCCCCACCCCAAACATTATGACAGTTCTGGACTGGATCTAAGAATAGACAGAGGAAATGGGAAGCTTGCCTTTTCCAGGTATGTTTCTTTCAAGAAAAATAAAATACATAGAAAATGACAGGTCAAGATGACCGCTGAACTATGACGAGCTGAACTGTCACACTCATAGAGATAAGCTTGTACTTAACCTAGAATATTTCAGGAATGATCTCACTTAAAGAGTCTGCCATATGTTCTCCCTCTTTTTCTGTATTTAATTATCATGTGAATTTTTTATGCCTGTTCAAGCTTCTGCCTTTATATTTTGAGGATGTGATAGTGGTGTGTGTGTATGTGTGTGCTGCTCAGTGTCTGATTACAACAAAGTAATAATAAACAGATAGTGATGCAGAGTAACATGGAAAATCTTTAGTCAGGCATGACGGATTCTGCCCAATGTTCACTGTACGCTACGCTACACCTCATTCTGTCGACTGGGCTTTTTTCGGTACTGTTATTGGAACTTCATGTTGATGTTGTTGGAACTTTGATTCCAAAATATTACCCTGCCAGTTGTCTCATAGTTAACCTGTACATTGTAGAAATAGTATTCCAAGTATTGCAGGCCAGAACCAGAAACAAAATGATGCACACTATGGGCTATCCTCCATGAGATACTACAATCTGTCAAATATGTCACACCTTTTCTAATTTGAGCTGTAACTAAAGTTGTGCCACAGTGATTCACATTTTCACACATAGATTACCCTTGCAAACTTCGAAGGGGCCCATGACTAAATCATTTAAAGGGGGGGTGAAATGCTCGTTTTCACTCAATATCCTGTTAATCTTGAGTACATATAGAGTAGTACTGCATCCTTCATAAATCCAAAAAGTTTTTAGTTTTATTATATTCATAAGAGAAAGATAGTCTGTACCGATTTTTCCCGGAAAAACACGACCGACTGGAGGCGTGACGTGTGGGCGGAGCTAAAGAATGACGAGCGCGAATAGGCTTTTGCGTTGAGAGCATGTGGAAGCTGTGACATTACCGTGAGGGAAAACCCATCATTCCAAAACAAACCATGGCTAACAGTCAGATTCAGCCGTTTATTTATGATCCAGAATCAGATCCAGAGGCTGAAACTGAACGAGAGCAGCAGCAGCAACGACTCGCTCCGAGCAGGGCTCGCACCCGGGTCTCTGGCATGGGAGGGGACGCACTAACAAGGAGGCAGAGATATTTGAAGCAGTTTTACTCACCGTCTGCGGTTCCAACACACGATCGTGACCCTTTTTCCTTGGGATTGCATCATCCTTAAGAAATAAACGATACGCAAATCCGTCGTCAAACTGGGCCTTGTGAGCAAGCATCTTCGAAATGCAGGGAACAAACAAAAACACTTGCACAACTCCATTGATGCTTTGTAAAAATAAACTCCATCCACTGGTCCCTTAATGCTGTTTTTTTTTTTTTGGGTAATCTGTGCAGGGTTGTCTTGCCCTGGCAACCAAAAACACACTTCTTTTGTGACTTTTCGCGACGCTCTCGCTCTGATCAGTTAATCGCTCTGATCAGTGAAATGTCTGTGCTCTCAGTGCTCTGCTATACAGGAGCGCGCGCTCTTCCGGCAGACGTGCCCTTAGGACCCATATAAGGAAATTCCGCTCCATCTAACGTCACACAGAGCCATACTCGAAAAAAACTTTCCGAAACTTGTGACAAACCGGAAGGAGTATTTGGGGAACAAAAATACTCCTTCAAATGTACAACTTAATTTTTGAAACTTTGTCCATGTTTAGCATGGGAATCCAGCTCTTTAACAGTGTAAAAAACTCAGTATGCATGAAATAGCATTTCACCCCCCCTTTAAAATAAGTTAACATAGCATTCAAATATGCTAAAAACAGCCACTGCCTTGAACGCATTTTTGAAAGTGCGATTTCTAGACCTTGAAATGTTGCAATTAATACAATCTTTAAAATGTATAATTATTATACATTTTCTAATTAGGCCAATATCCAATAATGTATGTTTTCACATTACTCCGTGTGTTTTTGCTTCTCTCACATGTGAATAGCACAGTTGTCTTGCCTATTGAATAGAGAATATAAACATTAAACATTACTGTAGGAAATGTTAGGATGACCCTTCACCCTAAACTTAGGTTTTTACTGTCACTATCTTTATGAACAAGAATAAGCTTCTTAGTGATGTGTGCATATCTTAAATATGTCTGTTATTTGATTCAAATATATTTAAGTATAATTTGACTATTTAGTCATATGTGTGCATGTGTGTACCTGGTATCCCCTGCATTATTGCCCACAAGGATAATAATACTAGTATTATTACATGCATAAAACGTGGAAGCCCAACGTTTGTGTGTGTGTGATCTTGAACCTCTGAAGTGGGGACAAAGATCTTGTGATATACTGTAGACACACCCTATCAAAAATGGGCCACTGCAGCATGCAGACGTAACTGATTTCAGGATTTACAAACACACGCACGCACAACCACACACACGCACACACATGAAATACACTCACAATGGTAGTTTGTCTTTCCCTGTAGCAACATCAAAACGGTCACTTCAGTTGCTCCAGTCTTGTGTGAAGAGAGATTTTTATTTTTGCATATTGGTTTAACAGAACCTTCCTGTATCCCTTTTGAATGTGTGTGTCTTTGTGGCCCCTGATCCCGCCCCCTGGTCCCTCCCCTTTATTGTGAAGAGTAGCGCTGAACTTCTAGCTGAGCTTCAGTATTGAAGCAGAGAGAGCCACAGCGTCCTTCACCTCCCAATACGTCCTTCTCCCTTTCTCCTCTTCTGTCTCTCACCTGACGCGCATATGAGACAGTGAGCGAGCAGCATGCGGAGCGGGAGGTCATGTTGCTCTTGTGGAGTTTGTCTCAGTTGGATTTTGGGAAAGATTCGCTGTTGTGATGGAGCAGGTGCGTAACTCAACACACTGTAATGTATGCAGATGCGATCAGCAGTGTGTGGAAGCATGTGGGTCTGTGTATGTTGCCTAGTGGGAGTAGGGTGTTGTGAGTCTGGGTTTATGATTATGATTGAGTTTTGTGTGTTGGTGCAATTTTATGTGGATATTTTACTGAACTCTGGTATTTAATGTAACGGTTCAGTGATCTGAATCCTGACAAGCTCAGGGGTGTGATGTGTGACTTGTGTGTGTGTTTTGTGTTAAATGCAAAAGCATTGATGATTTTTGCAGTGTTGTCATTTCAGTGAGTTCTTTTGGAGGTTGATAAGCATTTAAATTGTAAAAAGTGAAAATGTGCAGTTGTTATATACTTTCACCCAAAGCTATTAACAGTGCATGGAGGGTGTATATTTTATCAGTCAATTTGTTGCCTAAGAATTGAATCTATGTCCTTGGTGTTGCTAGCGCCATGTTCCATGGGTCGCGCTGCAGAAACACCTCAAGGAGTTTTTTTTTTTTTTTTTACTTACCCTTCAAAATGACTTTCTCTGGTTCAACCTCATGCAGTAGACATCAGTCAAACTATTAAGTTAGCTGTAACCCTTTTTTACTGTTACATTTTCCCTTTCATACAGTATCTACTGTTATTTCATAATTAATGAAAAATATCAAACGCTGTGTCTGTCTGTGAGTGTGTATTGTGCGTGTGAGCGATATACTGCCCCTTCAAGCTTCTCTGTTTTCCTGTAACCTAATTTCTCCATCAGCAAACCGATGTGTCTGCTGTTCCCTCTGCTTTGAAGCTCAAATCAAGTCCCCTGCTCCGTTTGATCATTTCTTACCCTTTTTATCTTGAAGAATAACATGCTCTTTGAAGATATAGCACATTTATTGATTCAGTATATGAATTAGGATCAGGGGTCTTCAGTCTTTTTCAGGATAAGGACCTCTTAGAGGACAGATTGATGACACAGATGTACACTTATGGACTGACTTATTAAAATGTTATAATGTTAATAATACCAATATTTACATATATATCGCATAGATATTAAGGTAAATATTTATTTTACAGTCCTGTTCCTCATGTACGTACTGTATTTATTCTAGTATTTACAATAACTTTGCACTTACGCTGAACCTACCTCTAAACCCAGTTAGTTACCTTATATCACCTGTACTTTCATAGGTAAGTACACTGTAAGTATACACAGTAAGTACATGTACTGTCAAATAAAGTGCAATCTATTTTAAGGTAGCAATTTACAATAAAATTCCATTTACTAAAATATATTTATTTATTTATTTATTTATCTATATATATAAATGTGTAACTAAAATATAAATTAATTAAAATTAATTAGTAATAACATGAGTAATAACAAGAACTAACAATGAAAGAGCTTTTATTAATCTTAGTACATGCTATTTTTAACATTTACTTAAAATGTATTAAAAACAAAAGTTGTATTTGTATTATTTAATGAACCTTAATGAAATTAATGAAATTTTATTTTTTATATGTTAACTAATGTATTTAATTGTGACCAAGGGGTGACCAAATATCAATTATTCATGTACAAAATCACATGTACATTTTGGTTTATTTTAAATTAGCATTCTTTAGCATTGGCCGAAATATATGTTTTGATAGCTTAATATTGTATTTTAATTGAATGCTTACTGCCATGCTTTTGACTGAAAAATAGCTTGGGAATCAATTGTAATAATAGTACTGTTGATGACCCTAAAAAGCATGAACACAACCCATTTGTTCCTGTATTTTCTACAGGATTTCTAGTCCTTTCTTTTTCACTGTTGTTCTTGTTCTGTCTAGAATGTTACTTCAGCGACTTGTGTACATGAGCGTGGCTGACTGTTGATTTCAGGTGGCTGTCTCATTGATATCTAGAGAGAAATTTAAATAAAGTATCAGTAGTGAAGATTTGGTTTGTCTGGAATGCTTAACATGAGGCGCCTGTTCTAATGACAGCAGTGGAGCTTGAGGAAATAAAGTGTAATTCTAACAAAGGGGCATTATAGCAGCACATGATCAGCGTGGATCCTCCCTGGGGCTTTCAGGACAAGCAGAGCGAGATCTGATTGGTGAATACCTGAAAGGGGGTGTTGGGGGGGCAGTTTCAGGGGTGCTTGGGGGTAAATGGCTCTTTGAAGGAACACGTATCAAGGAAGTGACCTTTGTCCCATTCTCACCCCATGGGAAGTTACTTACGCAACATCTGCAGTTAGTCCGCATCGCCGTGTCTGAAGCAGCATTGAGTTAATGATTTGTGCTCAAGCAGACAGCAGTGAGCATGACTACTCTTCAGCTTGTTTATTTCAGCTCATCCTCTAAGGAGCACCCATATTCCTGGTGATCTGTTACTTGTAGCAATGTCTATGGATGCGGTTAATTAGCACACATAATCGTTTGACTCATCCCTTTACTCTTTACAACAAATATAAAATGCAGTTACTAAAATACGCTTACAGTGCTAGCAGCTGTTGCGACTGCTGGGTTTAAAAGCAGAAACAGTAAGCTCATAATTTAGCTACTTTTTAGCACTTACATGAATTCCTTCAGGGGAAAAAAAAATGTTGTTTGAGCTGTAAATGTAGAGTCTCAGTTGTCAGTTTAAGGAGGGAATAGTTTCCGGGTGGATGAACAACTGTTCTGTTTATTCTTCTGATGTTATTCTCTCTCTCTTTTTTTCTTTTGCAGCTCTGTAATCAACTCAGCAGGTTGTAGTTGCTTGCGAGCTCAGAATGTTGAAGGATAATTTGAGAATGGCATAGATAACCACTATTTCTATTTAACCAGTATTTATTTGAAATAGAAATCTGTTATAACAATGTAAGTCTTTTCTTTCATTTTTGAGCAATTTAATGCATCCTTGCTGAATCAAAAGTATTTATTTGTAAAATTAAAAATCTTACTACTGACCCCAAAACTTAGTGTGTGTATATATATATATATATATATATATACACACACACACATACTAAACCATGTGGTCAACTGTAGGCCTAATTTTTTTATATAGGTGAACCACAGTTGAAAAATGTTCTCTTGCATTTTCAGCATGTTTTTCCTGTAGACGTTGAAGCTGCTTTAACACTCTCTGTATTGTATAAAGCACTATATAAAAAAGGTCACTTGACTTGACTTGTGTGTGCATTTGTGAGAGTTTGCTTCTTTAGCCAGTCGTAACATGAGTTGAAAGATTGGAGATATCTTCACACAGAGACAAGACTGATAAGCACTTCTTTTCCACCGATTTTATGCTAACGTCATGCCGTTATGATGTGTTATGTACTTCAGGAT
Source organism: Carassius gibelio (assembly GCF_023724105.1). Taxonomy (NCBI): domain Eukaryota; kingdom Metazoa; phylum Chordata; class Actinopteri; order Cypriniformes; family Cyprinidae; genus Carassius; species Carassius gibelio. The sequence continues at coordinate 24,197,914 of NC_068401.1, read as the reverse complement.
GATAGTTTAATAGGTATATGATTTATGATTTTACAATCTGATGGACAATTAAAATGGTTTTCTGGGGTAAATTCCACAAGCTGTGAACTCTGCAGTCCCTTGGTTTTGTAATGTCCCTCTGATGTAATGTCCTGCTATGTGGAATTACAGAACACCTTTATGCTCAGATCAGGTCAAGCTGGTTTTTTCACTCTACAATTGTGTCTGTCACTAGTAGTCTATAGACCAGACAGCTGCTTTGCCTTTCACCTCAGTAGAGAGTTTGCTGTCCAACACAGTGCTCAGGTTTCTTGGCTTCCTGTTGTTGGATTTGGTTCCGTGGGTTTTGATGTTTCAGCTGGAGTGAATATTTCTTCATTGGTTTGTGTCATATTGATATATGATATGATATATATTCTGAGGTTATGTCGTGTTCAAAATGTATTGAGGTTGGGTATTACATGCCAGTTTCTAAATATTTAGTTGGAATTGAATTGCTTTAATTGGTTGTCTGTTACTTCCAATGTAAGATTTCTTTATTCTAAATATTTGTATATCATTTTTGCTGTTTTTGTTCAACAGAAAACTATCCTGTGGGAAGTTCAGAGGTCAAATCTGAGTCTGCCGCATCGCTGCAGCCGCAGACATCCATGACCTCTCTGCCGACCGGTTCTCCAGGACCTAAACGCTCTGGAACTACTGGAAACACACTAAAAAAATGGCTCACCAGCCCAGTACGACGTCTCAGCCACGGCAAGGGCGACAACACTAATGCCAAAAAACCCAACAACAAACAGCGTAAACGAGACGGCCGGAAGAGTGTAGAATTGGGACCGCAGCACCAGGACAGCACTGAAGAGGTACAGGAATTAACCATTAAGGTTGCATAACATGATGCATAATGGCAACATTCCAGCATTGTAACAATACCACATACCAAACAACGCGTAGAAATGCACTCTCCTTAATCTGGGATCACACCTAACATGACATATCTGACCCTGGACCACAAAACCTGTCTTAAATCGCTGGGGTCTATTTTTAGCAATAGCCAAAAAAAACATGGTATGTGTCAAAATTATACATTTTTCATTGTACATTTCCTACCGTAAATATATCAAAACTTAATTTTTGTTTAGTAATAAGCATTGCTAAGAGGGGTGTGACAGATCTCGCGGCACGAGATCTCGCGAGGTCTAACTGGTCTCGCGAGAACGTGACGATATCCTCGCCCATACCTTTCAAGTATATTTGCATGACACTGGCCCTTTCACCATTGGTGGTATGTAAGATATTATATGTTCACATCAGGCAAGTGGACTCATGATAAGTGGGAAAATTACACAGTGAAGTGTTTATCCAGTCATAAAACCGGAATTAGCCGTTTTACACAAAATGTCACGGCCACGTGAATTAAATGTGCAGTGTGTAATATTTACAACGATCTATTTACAGAAATGCAATATAATATATACAGTATAACTATGTTTTCAGAGGTGTATAAAAACCTTTCTTAATGAACCTCTATCTTTTTATTACCTTAGATTAAGCAATTACACCGCGGGTTCCCTTACATGGAAGTCACTACCATGTTTGCATGTAGCCCAAAACGGACAAACTGCTCTACAGAGCGCGTTTCGTCTCTTTGTTGTTTCTGCGAATAAAACACTGACACAATGATGAACAAGTACATTAAGATTCACAATAACATTGATTTGTTGAATAATTAAGTAAATATAATTCCTTGATATATCTTTGTAAAAGAAATCTCACTGCTTTCTGCTGTCTTTGCCGACTACATCTTTACCGTCTCTAGCTTCTCTAAAGGGAGGGGTGAGCGGGGGACTGAGGCGTTGGTTGCAATTCGCATTCTTACCGCTAGATGCTGCTAAAAATTACACAGTGCACCTTTAATCAATTCATCAAAAGGAGGTCATTAAACTTGAATCAAATCAGGATATGTATCTGTAAATATAAAGCCACAAAATTAGATATAAATATGAATCCTGCATGTTCTGCGAGTTTCTGTAGATGAAAGGTGCAGACGCGCATTTGATTTACTAAACACAGAAATGCACCTGATGCTCGTGGTGATTTCAGCGTCTCACTAAATGAGGATGGAAACTCATGAACAACATCTCCAAAACTGCTCTGATAGTCACTTCATGAACATTTTACAGTTTAATTTGAGTAAAACTAGCATCATAGAACTATAAAGGTATTCAACTCGTCAAAATAAAAGTATGGTATTATTTTTCAGTAGAATGTAACATAGCCTGCATAGCCGGCTACTAGTTGTACTACTACAAAAATGAAACAAACTTTATCTTTTAAAGGATTATTCACATAACATTTCTTCCATGTTTTAATTTTAATAGTAAATCCCCTTTCTTTCCCAAAAAAAATTAGGTTTTCCAAATTTTCAATAATTAAAAGATAAATGAAATTAATTTCTTATGCCTTCATTGTGATAACTATAAAAATGTAAGTACACAACACATTCCTGAGGGGGAAAAAAATCAAATGGCTTCTTTAAAAAAAAAAATATTAATAAATTAAGTTGTTTATACATTCGAATAATTTGACATTCTAAAACACAAATTAGGTAACAATAAAAAATATAAATAAAATAGTGAGAAAATATAAAAAAAACTTGTAATATTTGTTAAACTTTTAATAAATTGATGTGAAAATGTATACGTTTAATGATTCTGATTAATTAGTCATGATTTTTAATTGATAAAATTTGAATATTGAACTTTAAAAAAAGGAATTAAGAAAAATGAATAAAAAAAAGCAATACAGAACAATTAAAATGAAAAAGAAAAAAAACAGAATTTTGAAAAATAAATAAATAAAACCGAATTTAGGAAAAAATTTGAGACCCGTGCAGGGCTCTAGTTCTAACCCAACAAACCATACATCAATAGAAAGCTGTTTATTCTGCTTTCAGATGATGTATAACTCTCAATACTGGAAAAATGAAGACTCTTAAGACACTTAAGACTGGTTTTGTGGTCCAGGGTCACATATTTTAGTCTTCTCAAACGTTTGCATGTAGAAGAGCTTCCTGTACAGGTGCATGTTTTATGAGGAGTGTGTCTACTGTTGGAGTTTATAAATTATTGATTCCCCTCGGCTCTTCAGTGGCGGTTGTAATGAATCCATTGAAACGGGTGTGACGTTTTTCTCTGTTTCTCCAAAGAGAGGAAGACGAGGAGTGAACAGTGGAGGAGAGGAAGAGGCTGAAGACGAACCGCACACACCCCTCCCTCCCCCCATGGAGATCATCAAGGACCCCTCCGCTCAGGAGGAGAAGGTGAAACATAAACTTGCTTCAATTTTTTATCGTGGTTTTGTCCTTTTTCTTTGTTTTTTCTCTGCATAGGAATAGTTCACTAAAAGATTAATGGAAATTATGTCATCATTTGTTCATCTTTATATTGTTCTAATCTAGGTTTGTCAGCTGAACCTGTTAGAATTAAATAATTTAGTAATTACAAAATTGTACATTTATTTTTTTAATAATTCAACAACACATTTACATTTTCATGTCAGTTAGTGATCACACATATAAAGGGAAACCAATAAAATGTCAAATTTTTTACTAACTGTTCTACAGAAATCTTTTAATTTGATTTTGTTTTAATGTTATTAACAATTTTGCTTTTAAAAAATGATTAGCTTTTGATCAACTCCCAAACCCCCTGCAGTTCCTTCACTTTCTTCAGTCAACCCATGACGTTTTTTCTTATCTTTTGAACAAATCATTTGAATCAGTTCACCAAACCTGTTTGTATGTTTTGTTCACAGAAGAATGTAAGTCAAGGGTTTGAAATGACATGAGAATGAGTAAATGATGACAACATTTGAGCTATTCCTTAAACACCTTGTACCTTGTGTGTGCACATTTTCCCTCTCAGTTTTGATTCTTATCTCTCTCTCTCTCTCTCTCTCTCTCTCTCTCTCTCTCTCTCTCTCTCTCTCTCTCTTTCTTTTCACTTTCTCTTTCAGACTCCAGAGCCTGGGTCTTTCCCAGTGTTGGGTAGCGTCACGCCGTCTGATCAGACGCCCAGAGACCCAGAAACCGAGCAGAAGAACAAGGCCATGAGGGGACGAATGTAAGAGAAGATGAAGAGAAACTGCTGAATGACTGATCAAATTAATTCAACAACAAATAAATATTCAAATCTCAGTGTGCTAGTTGGAATATGTGCATGTTCTAGCATAATCTGATATATCGCTCGCATCTCCCCCATCCACAGGTTTGTGTTAAATGAAATGGTGCAGACAGAGAGGGACTATGTGAAGGATCTGGGTGTCATAGTGGAGGTATGTTACAGATATCTGTTATTACTGATTTAAAAAACATAGAGGAGATGTATCATCATTGTGCATGGTTATTGATAAGACTTCTTCTGAACTCATAAGTGCTACAGAGAGCCATTTAAGAACCTTTATTATGAAGGAGAGTCTCCAAATGTCTGTTTTCCTCCTCATCCCTAGGGCTTTATGAAAAGGATTGGGGAAAAAGGTGTTCCGGAGGACATGACGGGGAAGGATAAGATCGTATTCGGGAACATTCATCAAATCTATGACTGGCATAAAGAGTAAACCACATCTCTTTTTCATGCTCACCGGAAAGAGTTCTTGGAAATCAAATATTTTCTGGAAATAAACCTAATGCTACACTAGAAATGATTTTCACAGCTGGTCAAAACACTAATAACTTGTTGCTTTTTATTAGGAACTAACAGAATATTTAACATCCTAATTAAATTAGAACTAAAAGTAAAAACATTTTTTTAGCAGGACAGCAAAAAATATAGACTTTTATGTATACAACCATTAAAAGGTTTGCGGTCAGTAAAGTTTATATATATATATATATATACTGTATATACTTTTAGCAAGGATGCGTTACATTTTTCAAAAAGGACAGTAATATTTATATTTGAAATAAATTATGTTCTTTTGAACATTCTATTCATCGCAGAATCCCGAATTTTTTCTTTAACATGGTTTCAACAAAAATATGAACTGTTTTCAATATTGATGATAATAACAGATGTTTTTTTGAGCACCAAATCGGTATATTACAATGATTTCTGAAGGATCATGTGACACTAAAGACTGAAATAATGATGCTGAAAATTCAGCCATCACAGAAATAAATTCGATTTTAAAATATATTAAAATAGAAAAAAAAAATTGTTTTAACAAATGCAGCCTTGGTGAACTTTTTTCAGTAACATCAAAAAATCTTACAGACCCCAAACTTTTGAATGGTGATGTATATTGACTCCACAATGCCCTTGCAGTCTTTCACATGATTTTCATGCAACAGTTTGCTATTTTGGATACCAAAATAATCAGCATGCAAAACTTGTGCATACAATTTCCTGGTTGACATGAGCAACGACAAATGCTAAAGAAGGAAATGGACTGAATTTCAGATTGAAATCTAATTTGGTATACACATGACCAAATGTATTCTTTTCTTATTTTTAAAGGTTCTTCCTCTGTGAACTCGAGAAATGTCTGCAGGACCACGACAGACTGGCTGAGCTGTTTATCAAGCATGTGAGTTGAACTAAATGAACTCTGTATGTGTGTGTGTGTGTTGTAGAAAACGTCATTCCTCTGTCTTCCTCTGTTATCCAGGAGAGAAGGTTACACATGTATGTCATCTACTGTCAGAACAAGCCCCGCTCAGAGTTTGTCGTGGCTGAATATGATGGGTTCTTTGAGGTGAGTGTAATTTGAGCAGCTCTCTGAAGTAAAGTGCTCTGTCTGATGATGTTGTTGGTGTTTCTGTCAGGAGCTGCAGCAGGAGGTAAACTCCAGACTGTCCATCAGTGATTACCTGATCAAACCCATCCAGAGGATCACAAAATACCAGCTTCTGCTCAAGGTATTAACCACGGAATTACACATACTTAGTTTAATACTGACCATGGTTAACACTGACTACGTTTACAAGCTGTTAAAATTCGGGTTATGGTCGGGTTAAGGTCACTATTCGGGTTTCTGAAACATTCAGGATAACCCGTTTACATGCGTGAGCAGAGAGAGTTACCCCTGTATACATGGAATGTGTAATCAGTCACCAATATCCCGATGTAAACGGCGACACACGGTTAGTGTCTGGACGTACGGACAACATTAAGTGTGTCATTTGCGATTTTTTTATGCGCCCTCTCTACTCAAAAGACCAAGATTCTTTGCGAATAGAACATGCGCAGAACACACATTTTGATGTGGATATGCCGAAACGCGTTTACAAGACCAAATATTCGGGTTAGAAAAGGGGTTACCCCAGGTATAATATATGAGCATATCCGGGTTTTGCCGGTGTTTACATGGCCGTCCGCGACCGGGTTATTGCTAATATTCCGGTTTTGAACGGGTTATTGGCTGCATGTAAACGTAGTCATAGTTGCTACCAAAATTGCATAGATTTGCATTGAAACCATGCACCACTTGTTTTATTTTGGATGCATTAAATAAATAAATAAAGTGCAATAAAACAGGATAATTGTTAAATTTTATTGCAATTTAAAATAATGTTTTTCTATTTTATTATATATTTAAAATGAAAATGTGTTCCTGTGATGCAAAAGTTGAATTTTCAGCATCATTACGCCAGTCCTCAGTCACATGATTCTTCATAAATCGTTCTAATATGCTGATTTGTTCGAGAAGCATTTCTTATTATCATCACTGTTGATGTCAGTTGTGCTGCTTAATAATTTTTTGTGGAGACCGTGATTCATTTTGTCTTTGATGCATACAAAAACGGCATTTATTTGGAAGAGTGCTAAATTTTAAAGCCCTTTCTCACTAAAGCTGCACCCACAACAAGCCCTGAAGGAACAAAAATGCATTCATAAGCCATTCTGAACATTGTCCTTATTCAGTCTATTACAGCTTGCACAGTGGTCCTGTTTTAATTTCGTATTTTTTTGACAGGGAATTGAACAAATATGTCAGTTCAGTCTGGGTAGATTTTAGCAAAAACAGACACTCAATCCAAAATCAATATCAAAACACATTTCTGCACATACTGCTCGTATTTATATAATTATTAGTAGTAGTAAAGTATGGCAGTATTATTTTAGTTTCATTAATAAAATATTACATTAATTGGTTTAATTAGATTTTTATTTTAATATTTTCCATTTTACTAACTGTAAATTTCTTTTTGCTATTTGGTCAGATTATTATCCTATTTTAAGTTTCCTGTCTTGGTTTATTTGTTATTTGAAGGACTTTTTGAAGTACAGCACTAAAGCAGGTCTGGACTGTAAAGAGATAGAGGTAGGTCACTAAAGCAATTTTATATTAATATGTATAAACTACAACACTTAGACTTCTATCTTTAGTGTCCTGTCATGTTTTGACGTTGCTGGTTTTTAATGTCTGTCCTGTAGAAAGCGGTTGAGCTGATGTCCCTGGTGCCCAAACAATGTAACGACATGATGAACCTTGGACGATTGCAGGGCTACGAGGTAAACTCATCTCTCTTGAGGTACATTAAAACGTTATGTAACTGTAATTATCACAAAGTAACAAAGGTGAGTTTTATTACAATGGTAAGATAAAAAGTTGCAATTACCTTTTTTATTTTTTCACCATTCTACTACCAAATCTGCTTCCAAAAAATCCAGGCAGTGCTGGAAAATCACAAAAACCAAAGTACAAAAACTGACTTTATTGAAATATCAGGTAATGAAAAAGTACAGGTGTACTGTACGTATAAGTGCTTATTGATTGCATGTGTTTCTTTGCACAGGGGAAGTTGACAGCTCAGGGAAAGTTATTGCAGCAGGACACGTTCTTCGTGACAGAGCAGGACTCTGGTGTTCTGTCCCGCAGTAAAGAGCGCAGAGTGTTCCTCTTCGAACAGATCGTCATCTTCAGCGAGCTGCTTCGGAAGGGCTCGTCAACACCAGGGTACCAGTTTAAAAAGAGCATCAAGGTACATTCAACACAAGTTGACTCAAGTTCAATAAAAAAACTAAATTCACAACTTTTTTATTGACTTTTTTGTTAACCTCTTGTGTGCAGGTGAGCTACCTGAGCATGGAGGAACATGTGGAGAGCGACCCCTGTAAGTTTGTGTTGTCGTGTCGCGGATCATCTGAACGACTGACGCTTCAGGCTGCGAACATTGACATCAAGAAAGAGTGGGTCCAAAGCATTCGGGAACTGCTGGACTTGCAGATCAACTTCCTCACAGGTAAGTGCAATATGAAAGGGTCTCAGTGCTGTTTATTGAATCACGCTCATTTGTAGATCATTCATAACCTGCTCTTCATCTGTTTCTGATCAGCGCTTCAGAACCCACAGGAGTACCAGAAGAAGGAGAGTGGAGGTCCTTTGAGCAGGCAGCTGTCCAATAGCAGCCGTTCCTCATCCTCTCACCCCTCCACCCCCCTCAAACCCAGCACCACCCCCAATGGAAGCCCCGCCCACAACCCCAATAAGCATGTAGAGGTGAGCATGATTCAAAATATGACATAAATCGCACATTAATTAATAATAACGACTCTCAATCAGTTTGCAATATTTTGTATATCTTATAGAAAAAGTTTACTTAAAAATTTATTCATCAAAGTTTATATTAATAATTGCTAAAGTAAAGGTTCAAACATGATGATAGGAATCAATGAAAAAAACTAAATAAATATTTAAATTTGTGCTGTCAAACAATTAACATTGTTTAATCGCATCCAAAATAAACATTTTTGTGTACATAATATGTGTGTGTGTGTTTATATTTATTATGTATATAGATAAATACAAACACATAAAGCATGTTTTGAAAATATTTTCATGTATATATTTATATTCATAAAATGTATATAAATATCTTTAATATAGAAACATAACATTTTTGTTAAATATATACATGCGTGTGTGTGTGTGTGTGTGTGTGTGTGTGTGTGTATTTATATATACATAATAAATATACACAGCACACACACACATGTATTATGGTAACAAAAACGTTTATTTTGGATGCGATTAATCGCAATTGATCGTTTGAGAGCACAGATTAAACAAAGCTAAACTAAACAAAAAAATATTTTACATAAGTTTAAATATAACAAATTTACTGTTTCATTCTGCTTTCTAAATGCTGCTCAGAAATCATGAGAGTGATAACAAATTCCTTTAAGTTTGTATTTTTTTATGATTACTTTTCACAGTTATAAATGGGGTTTTATGTCTGGAAAATACACACCGTTGAAAAGGCTGGGGTGGTTTTTTGAAGAAGCCTTTTATGCTCATTAAGACTGTTAAATTAAATTGTCAGACATCCATTAATGCAGTCATCTGAGTCACCTGAAATCTTTTTAAAATGCTGATTTGGTAATGAAAATTGATTATTATTATTATTATTATTATTTTCAGTGATAAAAAAATGCAGCTGCTTTAATATTTTTTCAGAAAATGTATGTATTTATTTGTTCAGGATTCTTTGATGAATAGAAAGTTCAAAAGAACAGCACGTGGTTAAAATAAAAAAATATTGTGACAATTTAATGCATTCTTGTTAATTAAAAGTATTAATATTTAAAATAAAAAATAAGATTTTACTGATCTCAAACTTTTGAATGCTAGTGTAACTGCCTTTATAAATATTAGGAAGGCTTATCATATTTTGGGGTTCTTTAGCATCAAAAAAAGCAGCTTTCTCACCATTGAACTGTGACGTGAAACTCATGTCCACAGCAAAAGTTCTAGAGTGAAAGCACCCTAATCAGCCTGTGTGACAGGAGACCAATTATCTCAATAGCATTCTGTGCTTAAACAGGCTTGTGTAATCTAACTAAATCAATTAGTTATCCTGACCATTTTAATTAGTGTATCATCCAGGCCAGATATATGTAATTAAACGTAATTAGTTCACACTACACTAGTTCTACACTCGATGAACTGGATGTGTCTGTGCTGCAGTGCTGTGAAGTTCCACTCTAATTGTCTTTGAGGGTAGGAGAGGTGAGAGGCTGCTAGTTATTCTTAGTGGGGAGAATGGCCTAGTTTTCCAGCTCTGCCTGTGTTCTGTACCTGTTTCTCCTCTCAGTAGGGTCTCTTTCTTCTGTTCTGTTCTCGGTCTTCCTTGTTCTCTTTTTCTCCCTGCAGTCTCTCTCTCTCTCTCTCTCTCTCTGGTGAGCTTGTATCTCGGCCTTGGCGCACTCTGCTTTTTTCTGTGTCCCTAATAAATCACACTGTCTCTGAATACCAGACTGAAGGAGCAGCTTGCTACTTTTTATTTTTATATGTCTAAGCTTTTCACCCTGCTATTTATTTCTCATGCCAGGTCAAGGTTGACAGTGAGGAACAGACTTTTGTCTGTAAAACTTTGTCCTGATTTGTCTGAAGTGTTCGACCGTTTGATTGAAGGACATAAGTTCAAGTATTTAATTTGTACAAAAATCAATTTGATTTTCAATTCAATCTGATCTTGATTTGATTCTTTTGAAGATATTTTTAGTCCAAAGAAATCTAATTGAATATACGGCAAAAAAATCTCTCGAAACTGTAAAGCAGTAACCTATACACAGAAGTTTGTTCAAACAGCAAAAGATTGATTCTTTGTATTTAAAAAGTCATTATAAAACAGATAGTTCCGGTCCTTGATTCTGATTGGTTGAGCCACGTTCGAAGCTGTTGTAAATTATTCTACAAACATACTCCTTTGTTTACGTTTGTGTGTTTCTCGGCAACCACTTTGTTGCAACCAAAACTAATTCTGAGAAACTACATTGTTTGGTGGAAGAATACTGTTTTTATTAATATCATTACACTTTATTTGTTCAGGGTTTTTTTTTTACCTTGCTACGTACTGTATATGGAATAACTATTTTATAAAGCAATAAGCCCTGTGAAGCCATGGTTTACAGTGAATTTATAACAGCTAAGGGGGCATAATTGCTTTAATATTGGTTCTTTAAAATGAGATTGGATTCAAATCTATATTTTTCAACCCAGCTCAATTAATTTGTATATTGTTGATCAGAATGTTTAGTCTCATGTTTTACTGATCTTCAGATGTGTTTGTGTTTCCAGGAGCTGGACGAGGGGGAGTGTAATGGCCTGTCATCGGTGCTAGTGACACAGGATTACAACGCTGTGAAGGAGGACGAGATCTGTGTGGTGGTTGGTGAGAAGGTACAGATCCTGGCGTCCAATCAGCAGAACATGTGCCTGGTTTACCGACCTGCAAACAGCCAATCACCCGCTGCAGAGGGCTGGGTCCCGGGTCATGTGCTCTCCTCGACCCGGTAAAGCCACGCCCCCTCAACGCCTCGGAATAAACCACTACTCACATCCACCATTCAGTTTCACCAGCCTACTCTGGGAAAGCATGCCAAGACATGCCACTCAACCTCCTGCTAAGCTACTGTTGGTCAGTCAGAACAGGAAGTCCCGCCCCGTTCCCCTGCAGCCGTACAGTTGAGGACTTAAAATGCACGCTGCGACAAATGGTGTTATTTCACCTCCCATAGTCGATATGGACCAAAAAAAAAAAATTTAAAATACAGAAAAAACGAAGTTCAAGAAAATATATTATACTGCGAATAATTTAAAAAAAGATTGTGTTGTATAGAGAGGAAACGGAGGTGAATTTGTCAGTGATTTACGTGTGGATGTGTATGGATGTAAACGTCGTCCTTTTTCATCAACATGCTCCATTACGCGCAACAGACTGTTTTGAAATGGGGCTCTCTCTTTTTTCCCTTTGTCTATGCCAAGTCATTTGCACACTGTGTATATTTTCTTTTACTGAGATGCTATTTTTGAAGAGGTTTTTTTTCCTTAAGTGTCTTATTTTTACAGCTATTAGGCGTGGCACATTTATTATTTTCGTTCAGTTGTGTCAACCCGTTCAGTGTTCTGTACAAAGTATTCTGCACTTTTCCAACAAATAGTATCGCAATGATGGCAAGTTGTGCAGTACCGCAATCGTCTCAATGCTCATAACTCTAACTAAAGATTTAAATGTATTATTCTGTATCATTTAAAATTTGTACATAATATTTTTGACATTGCCATATTAGATGCACAGCAGAGGAAAAACGGTCCCTCTATTCCTGTCAGGCTCAAGAGGAAAAACAAAACACGTCAACTAAGCCCTGGTAGTCTGCACTGCCTCCAAAACCCAACCCTCTGATTTTACATTCGACATCATCTGATTTAGTATGTAATAAGTTATCATCTGAATCATATCAGAACAGATGTCTACTCAAATTAGTCGATTAAAAATGGATGTTGTTGAGTTCTGAAGAGTAGTCTCTGCTGTCAGCGTTCAAATCTCAGATATACGTGTAAATAAACGGATAAAAATACAAAGAATACTAGCAGGTATTTGACTTGTTAAACTCTGGAATGTTGTTCACAATAAAGCTGACAATTTTTCATCTTGGAAACTGTGCATTCTGTATCATTTGAGCATGTGTGCAACTATCGTCAACAGCACCTATACTGTTATAACAGCGATTGTACTTAAAACCTGAGGAGTACTTTTTCCCGTACCCAATTGATTAACGTTTAGGATTCATGAATTTAGTTGTTTGAAGACACTTTAAAATAGCCTGAGATGTATGTGATCCTTGCTATGTAATTTATTATTTTATATGACTATTTTTCTACCTTGTCTATCCTTTTACAGACACAGGCGTTACTATATACTAGTTTAAGTAGAAATATGTGATAGTTTTCACATATATGAGCAGCATCTTAGTCCCTCTTTTCACTGGGATGGTTTCAAATTTGGATTTGTAATTATTTTTTACACTAAAAAAATCTTTATATAATTTATAGATTTTTATTTATTCATTTATTTATTTTTTACAAGAGAGAAATCCTTTTAAATTTTAAATAGAGTATAAAATATACTCTAAAGTTACAATGGAAAAACCTGTATCAAATATCATTTTTAAAATACGTATGAAATTAATGACAGCAACAGGGACGTCAAAGTAACAGGACCAGAGTAACAGGGATGACAGCACACACATTCTTCAGCAAAATGCACTCATTTGTTTACATACTGTAGGACTGTTAAGTTTTACCGTTTTAAATTTGCGTTCTATTGTTTTGTACTTACTTGGCATAGTTGTATTAGTCAAGTCGTCACCTTTTTTTATTTAGTGCTTTATTCAATACAGATTGTGCCAAAGGAGTGTTACAATGTTAAACAGGTTAATAGTGTCGATAATGTAGGAGGACAGTAGTTAATAGTTATTTTTTCAGTTAGTCAGTCATTGTTGATTTAGCACATTAAATTAAATAAAAGAGATGTTTATTGTAATTACTGTGTCCATAACTTCGTCATTGTCCCCTCGCAGAACTTAAAGTATGATGATCTGTTCAATTATTAGGCAAAGAAGATTATCAGATCTTGGTCTTTCTTTGATCCTCTTAAAGATTTTTGCTAAAACTTAGGTTTCATTTTATTTAACATTGCGAGGCTGAGGTGAGGGTATGCAGTTACCTTGCTGCTCTTGTTTGTAATTGAATTTACATAAGATATGGAAAAAAGTTTGAGTCTGATAATCTTATACCGCTCATTAACAACAACAATAGCAATAGTAACAATACTGAAAATGTAATTGATGCTCAAATGCCAATAACACTGAATAATATAAGCATTAGGTCAGTTATACCCCAGGGTGACCTTTAAAATGTTTTTGCCTTATCTAGGTCATCCCTGTTTCCCACGTCAAAACCTTTTAATCTGAAAAAACATTTTAGTTACGTATGTAACCACGGTTCCCTGAATCGAGAATGAGATGCTGCGGTGACGTCACCGCATGGGAACACCTCTTGGTGTGATGAATTTCTGAAGCCCTGTACCATCCCGCCAATATTATTGGCCAAATAGTGTTTAGCACTGCCCTACCCATGTGGATGCATAGTGTACCTGGAGGAAGGTAACGTCACCATATAGGAACCCTATACCATCACGCCTGGTGTACCTTTAGACAGCTGGGATCTGAGGAAAGCATCGACTCAAACGGAAGAACCCGGGAGCCAGGAGCCGTCCTCACATCCAGCCTGTAAAAATTGACAAAAGTGTCTAAAAAATATAGACTATAGAAGATCCACCAAGGAAGGCTTCCTATGAAGCCACTGCCCTCGTGGAATGAGCTCGAATTCCTAAGGGCGAAGCGAGCCCGCGCGTCTCATAGGCTAAGTATATAGCCTCCACCACCCACTGGGACATGCATTGCTTTGTGACAGTACAATGTTATTTTACCCCCAAAACAAAAAACAGCTGGTCGGACTCACGCCATCAGGCTGTACGATCAACATAGATATTTAGCACCCTACAGGACAAGGCTTAGATCTCTTAACCCCGCCTCCATGGAAGCGAAAAAGTATTTGAAGCGACCATAGGGACATAGTCCACGGTCGCAGCCCTCATGGCCCATGGCTGGTGTTACTCCCTTTGAAAAATGGTCTCGAAGAAACTCCAGTACTGAACCGACAGGGCAGTAAGCTGGATCCATATTACGAAGTCTACACCAGGTAACAAACGGTTTCATTTGAAGGCATATAAATGTCTCATAGAAATAGATATAAATAAAAATGTATTATCATCTCAGTGGTTCTACTGAAAGACCGGGACATATTGAGTCACTCCACTCAAAGGCCACGCCCACAGCTTCCATAGATCTAGCTTTGGGTGTCAGATAATTCCCTGTGCTTCCCTGTGCTCGCTAACAGACTGAACAGTTCTGCAAACCACAGCTAAGAGGGCCACAACAGAGCTACCAACAACAGTTGTTCCACTCTGTCTAACCGTATTCTGGATTATACTGCTGGAATTAGCCAAGTTGGAGGAAAAAGCATACAAAGTGGTTCTGAGCCATTTGTCCAGTCCCAGGAGTAATGGCGTCATAGTGAGAAACATAGCGGGCAATGCACAGTCAAGCTCGACGTGAAAAAGTCCACTTCTGCCTCTCCAAACGCTCACCACATATAGCTCACCCTTTGTGGGTGCAACCTCCGTTCCCCTTCCTCGAGGTTCTGTCTCGAAAGCAAATCCGCTCAAATGGTTCAAATGTCCGGGGAACTGCTCAAATCGACAGAAATCTGTTCTGAGGCACGAACTCACCGTCAATGTGGGCCCTGCTTTGAAATGGCGAAGGCATGACGCTTGGGGGAGACAATCGTGCCCTTGAACACAGCTCGTATAATTCTTGCTGAGAACGCGAGATGCTTTCCTAGGACACAGAAAATTAGCTTTCCTGAAGGAAATAAAATCTGAGCAAAATAGTGCACGGCACACAGGTATACTATGCATGCACTTGCGAAGGGTGGTGCCAAATGCTATTTGGGCAATAAAATCGGAGGGATGGTACAGGGCTTCAGACATTCGTCACACCAAGGGGTGTTCCCATACAGTAACGTCTCCGCAGCATCGAAGTGACATATGAAAGGGAAACAGGGATGACAGTGACAGATGAAGTTAATTATCTAGCTAATAGTTAAGTTCCCAAAATCATGTTGTACAATTTGAAAGAATGTTGTAGATATTTATAATATAAAATGTGATGAATTGTTTAAATTTACATTCAAAATGGTAACAGAATTGACACTGCATGATCCCATCAAATGTATGGATAAGTGTGAATGATGCATTAATTTCTACAATGGTTTAATGACTGAAATGTGTTTGTGTGATGCTGAATCCAAACCACTAGGTGTCAGTTTAAGTCCAAAATGACTTTCATATTGGCTACTAGTGCAACTACAAAGATGTGATGGTAGATCCAAACCAGGTAAGATTGTTACCTATAAAACTTGAACCACAATAATAGTCTACAATTCAGGCCTGCAGATCTAAATGTATGTAACTCTCACAATACATAATTAAAAATATTCAGAATTATTATAGGCTATTCCTTCAAAGTAAAAATAAATATATTTATTTTGCTGTGTGAGTCAATAATTCATGCTTCAGAGGATTAAATACAAGACAAAAGGATGAAATATTTACCATTACTGCAGCAGAAAACAGGGATGCCTCTGCATCTTCCACTCATTGTTGGTATTGTGGCCAATACTTTATATCAAAAACTTTTATTCATCAAAGCCATCAAGGGTTTGGTTGGATCTCTTCTAGATGAGATTTTATACTGGTGAACATTACACTATCATCAGTTCCAGACCAGACCAATGAATAGGTCATTTTCTTGAAATGCGGTTTGATATGAAGCTAATAAAATTAAAGCTGCAGTAGGTAACTTTTGTAAATATATATTTTTTTTACATATTTGTTAAACCTGTCATTATGTCCTGACAGTAGAATATGAGACAGATAATCTGTGAAAAAAATCAAGCTCCTCTGGCTCCTCCCAGTGGTCCTATTGCCATTTGCAGTTACGGACCGCTCCCGGTAAGAAACAACCAATCAGAGCTGCGGTCCGTAACTTTGTTTGTGTTCAAAATGTAGAAAAATGTATATAATAAGCGAGTACACCATGAATCCATTTTCCAAACCGTGTTTTTGGCTTGTCCTGAATCACTAGGGTGCACCTATAATAAGTGTTT
Organism: Carassius gibelio; assembly: GCF_023724105.1. Classification (NCBI taxonomy): domain Eukaryota; kingdom Metazoa; phylum Chordata; class Actinopteri; order Cypriniformes; family Cyprinidae; genus Carassius; species Carassius gibelio. The sequence continues at coordinate 24,181,363 of NC_068401.1, read as the reverse complement.
ATATTCAGACTATTTTAGATTGCTTCGGGGATACCGCGGCGGAGTAACCCAGTACCTTTGTGATTCTTCATAGACATAAACAGAGAGAAGTAGTTCCGGCTACGATGTTCTTCGGCATTCAGCAGATGAATATGGAAAAAAAGGCTAAAACAAACACTTCACACTCTCCTGTTTTCAGATATTTTAAAACACGTTTGCTTAAATGAATTCCTAAAAACAACAAAATACAGACTTCTCTATCTTTGGCATTACCCACCACAAGAGGGCAGGATTTCTCGCTTCACATACCTGAAAACTAGAGAATGGAAATAAAATCTGAGATGGCTTTATTGGTTTTGATAGGATTGAAAGAGTTAGACAGTTTGAACAAAAGCCATTTATTTCAGTATTTAAAAAGCGTATGGAATGACAGAAAAAGCTTTATAAAAATTGGTAATATTAAAAAATGCATCATTTGCTGTTATTTGCTATATGTGTGTGAATATACTGGATAAAATAGGCTTATTGTGCTTATTGATAATAATATAAGTTTTTTTTTTTTTTTTTTTTTTTTAAGATACCTCCAACACCTTTATATATGCTAACTCCCAGTCCTTCATTGAGCAATGGCTTTATAGCTTTTTATTTCCCCCTTGTTCATTTTGTCACAGTGTAAATAATAAAGACATATGCCTAATTAATGAAGTGCCTTAACTTGAATAGTCAGAGCAAAATGTCCTGTACTTCACTAGAAATATTTCATTTAGAACAAGTTTACACCCATAAACTGGAAAGTACTACAGGTAGATATTACGTGACATGAATCACACGGCTGATTCTGTTGCTCAATCAGCTCATCCAAGCAGCTTCAAAAGCGGACTTGTCTGACAAAATCTTGAGCAACAGAGAATCACATGCACTTAACTATTTAGCTGTAGTAAATGTCCTTGTTGTAATATTATTGAACTGCAGCTGAAACACTGAAATGACTCTTTACTGATACCAAAACAGCTCCACTGTTACGTTAGTATATGGATAGAACACTATTATAGTTATTATTTTAAATTAGTTTAATTTTATATTTTTATTTATATTTTCTGTTTTCATTTTATTAACTAAGTGTATTGTCATTCAGTTTATATCAGTACATCAAAGTACGCAAAAATAAAATGTGAATTGCTGCCTTAGAAATAGCTGAAATGCAATAAGCTCTTCATAGATGCAAGTCAAGATGTGAGTGGTTTGGCAACAGGTTTATTGATATAAACTATAATTTCTAGTTCATTCTGTTTCTAGGTAAACTTTCTAGTTTAATCCGTTGCTTTCACCCTGGCTCAGAACAAATGTCAACGGAAGAGTGGATTTCCAAAGAATGTCTTTTGATTAAAGTTTGAACAAATGCCATAACATCAAAATGAAATATATATTAAAAACAACAAAGTATTTATTTTTAAAAACCTTCTTTCTGCTTGATAAGAAATGTGATGGGCATAGCAAACAGCAGGTCATGTTATCTGTAGAGTCACTGAACCCAACATGAACAGAAGGTCTTTATTTCTTCTGTCCCTTTCCTGCTTTCCCTTCACAGTGTTAAAAAAAGCAACAGTGGTTTTGTAAGAGACTCGGTACACGTCTCTGTTGGATTGTTTGACTGTTTGCAAATGCTTCTTTAATAATGCAACCTAGGTGAATTGAACACCCCAGCTGTACATTTATCTTACAATATTTAGGGCTCAGTTGTGATTGTTTTTCTTCCTTTTTTCACTTTTAACGTTTAATTACCACTGTCAGCATTAAAAAAAAACTTTAAGGCAAAGTTTGCACTTTAAAGATGCTGTAATGTAGGATTGACACCGAGTGGTTGAACTAGGTATTGCAGTCCAAATTCAAAATATTGGAGAGTTTTTTTTCCACTGGGCACCTTCTCCTCAGACGTGACGCACACAGGTTGCCAGATTGAAGACACCAACAGGAAGAGCGCATTTGACGATTAATGAAATGAAATGCGCTGTGTTTCCTGCCAACTGGCAACCCAGGGTGCCGAAATACAATTGGGTAAACCGACTCACAAACTAAAACAGAGACTGTAGCATTGTTTTTCAGATAAACAAGTCTGTTCATTTAGCATGTTTCTTATATATATGTAAACATATTATGGTATGTTTATGCTGAAAACTTACTGCATACTTCACCATTAAGGCAAAATTATTTGAATTAAAAGTACTGATTTTGGTTAACAGACTGATTGGAGCTGGTTGGGATCAAGCCCGAGGGATAAACTGCAGGTCAATAGGTTTGGAGGGAATGAGCAGGGTTCTGGTTTTGGGATGAACCGATGGGGCTCCCTCCACCGTTTTGACCTCATAATGTTGCATCAGCTGTGGAGTGAAAGGGCAAAGTGTTAAATTAATGAGAGCATGAGAGAGATAACGATAGTGAGGTACACTGAAGTTTAAATATTAACTTCAGATTAGATAAAGAACTTTGGATGCACATGGCTAAATCTATTTCTTAGCTTTTTGTTTGATTTTGAGCCAATTTGATATAGATGCATTTGTATTTTTTTATCAGGTACAATACATGTAAATTATCCTCAAAAGAACATTTTTAATGCTGTAAATTATACAGGGGACCCCTTTCAGTTGCTACTATAAAATGAATGGTTTAAATGATTTTTTTAATATATATATATAATAATCAACACTCAAACGGAGTTGTATACAAACATTTAAATTGTACATAAGAAGGTTTTATATGAACTAGGGCTGGTAAGCGATTACAATTTTTTATATAATTAATTACATGATGTGATGATTAATTCATAGAATTAATCACACATCAAATTTGTAGAAATTTTAGATTAAAGTCGGTGTTGTGTAAAGCATCAAACAGGCATTACAAAAAGTAGGTTCAGCAAGAAATATTTTGTTTGATAAAACTGATTACATATAGCCTACTCTTTTGGACCATGTGAGAAAATGATGAAAGAATTGTCATTTTTTCCTTTCTCATCAACGTGGTCCATTACGTGCAACGGACAGTTTTCCCTGTCTATGTCAAGTCATTTGCACATTTTAGTATATTTTCTTTTACTGAGATGCTATTTTTGGAGAGGCTTTTGTGGTCTTATTTTTACAGCTATTAGGTGTGGCACATTTATTATTTTTGTTTATTATTGCAGATATTGTGAAAGCGTCATACTTACTCTACTTAGGGCAAAGTACATCTCCAGCTCTGCGACCCTCTTCCCCACGCAGGCCCGAACACCAACCCCAAACGGGATAGAACTGTAGGGGTGATGCTGAGAGCGAGACGGGCTGTCTCTCAACCAACGCTCTGGAACAAAACGCTCCGGTTCAGGGAAATTACTCTCGTCGTGACTGACAGCGTAGTGACAGAGATGGAACTGCGTCTGTGAAGAGAGAAAGAGAGAAGAAAACACGGGAAGGCTGGAGTTAGGCCAGGTTTAATTACTGTATTAGATGTTTCAATAGAAGACTTTGAGCTGTGCGCGTGTCTGTGTGGTTACCTTTTTAGGGAACCAATAATTATCCACAATTACTTCCGAATCCACAGTCAGGCGTCCATTACCAGAGACAACAGGATAAAGCCTATGAATAACGAGCAGAGTATTGTGAGAAAATACTTTTTAATCTATCTTAAGGTGCTGTCAAAGGAACCAAAGTACTACACTTTGCACTACACTTTCACACAATGCAGTGAATCATTTTTATAAATCGCATTTTTACATTTGTGTTAAAACTAAGGATTAAGAGTTGTAATCTGTCACAAATTGTACTGTATCCTAAAGTATTTGACAGCATCTTTTTTAAAGAGTCATTAGATCATAACCAAGCATCTTTTATTTTTAACAAGAAACATGAACAGTTTTAGTGGCACATTTTAATCAGCCGATAAGGTTTTCTGTTTATCTTCTGTGTCGGAAATGGGACTTTGTTTCATAAGACATTTATTAAAAAAGGCTTAGGCCTAGTCCCAGACTTAAATTTAAGTCTGAGCTGTTTCAAGTGAAAGAAACTTGCAGTGATTGATCTTGAAATATGTCAGCACCCTTGTTTTGTCTCGAGATGTTTTTTCTAAGGCATGTTTATAAAAATTACTTTAAAAATCCTATTTGAACTATGGCCTAGTCCTGGCTTAAGCTAAGCCCTGTCTGTGAAACTGGGCCTAAGACTGTTACAATACTAAACTTGTAATTTCAACTACAAACTAAAACAAATCTAAAACAGAAGTTCACTGCAAATTCATTGTTTCTCCAAAAGAAATCTGCATGTTTAAATCACTGTAAAGGACATTACTGATGATGTGAGTCGTTTGTTTAAATAAGTACAGAGCAAAGGTTGTTTTGTCACAGTATAAAATGAGTGAGGTCTGGCCACTCCTGCATAATGTGACCTCTTTCACCCCTTTTTAAGATAGAATAGCACTGTTTTCCCTGCACTCAGTGTGTGGGGGTGAACTAGGACGGATTGCTCTCACCTGAGCGTTTCTTTGATGACAGCCTTCATGTAGGGCATCCTTGTCAGGTGTTCTGCGGTCGGCATCTCTTTATTCGGACACACAGATGCGATCTCATTATAGAGGCGGTTCTGTACTTCTGCATCTCGTGCAAGGTGGTACAAGGTCCATGATAATGTGTTAGATGTCTTTCAAGAACAAAGAAAATAGGTTTATCAAATAATGCATTTATAGATCTCAGCTGATGTCATCAGACACCTTATTGGCTACATTCAGTTGGCACAAGTTTATTATTCTCTTATTTCTGTAATAATTACTCTCTTTAAAAGTATGTTATAGTGTACTACTTTTTTCACAAGAAAAGTAACAGTTTGGGATGCAGTAATATTAACTTTCTGGTATCATTAATAATAGTTTTTTTTTTATTGTTTCAAATTTGGCCTCTATGTTTCTCTCGTGTTCCGCCCTTTCACAGGAACTTAACCTTCTCTCTTGTTTTCTGCAGGTTCATTCAGAAAACACCCAGTTGTCACAACAACTGAATCAGTGGTGGAGGATATTGTTTTTTGGAAGATGATTAATTTCTGAGTCTAACAGACAACAAATCACATTGCTTAATCTGTTTCCTCTTCAACTGGTTCCAGATGAAAGTAAACACACATTCTCACCGTATCCACCCCTCCCAGCAAAAGTTCAGTCAGGCTGATGTACATCTCTCCTAAACTGAGTTTATTGCTGGATAGCAAGTAGGTGAGATACATGCCCTCCACCTCCTCCCCACGCTCAATCTGATCATGTATCTCCTTCACCTTCTTATCAACCAGACGCCGGGCTGGACAAAAGTACAACAGACAAAGAGAGAAAGGACAATCAGTTATGCACAATAATATATATACATATATATATAGTCACACACACACACACACAGGTGCTGGTCATATAATTAGAATATCAAAAGTTGATTTCAATAATTCTATTAAAAAAGTGAAACTAAAAAAGTAAATTAATTAATTACACACAGACTGATATATTTCAAATGTTTATTTATTTTCATTTTGATGATTATAACTGACAACTAAGGAAAATCCCAAATTCAGTATCTCAGAAAATTTGAATATTGTGAAAAGGTTCAATATTAAGACAATAAGACACCTGGTACCACACTCTAATCAGCTAATTAACTCAAAACACCTGCAAAGCCTTAAAATGCTCTCTCAGTCTAGTTCTGTAGGCTACACAATCATGGGGAAGACTGCTGGATTGACAGTTGTTCAAAAGAGAGACCATTGACACCAAAGGGCAAGACACCAAAGTTCATTGCAAAAGAGGCTGGTTGTACACAGAGCTCTGTGTCCAAGCACATTAATAGAGAGGTGAAGGGAAGGAAAAGATGTGGTAGAAAAAAAAACTGTACAAGGAATAGGTATAACCGCACCCTGGAGAGGATTGTAAAACAAAACCCATTCAAAAATGTGGACTGCAGCTGGAGTCAGTGCTTCAAGAACCACTACGCACAGACGTATGCACAGATGTATGGGTTTCAGCTGTCGCATTTGTTGCATCAGACAGCATCAGAAGCGTCTCGCCTGGGCTAAAGACAAAAAGGACTGGACCGCTGCTGAAAGGGCCAAGGTTATGTTCTCTGATTAAAGTAAATTTTGCCTTTCCTTTGGAAATCAGGGTCCCAGAGTCTGAAAGAAGAGAGGAGAGGCACACAATCCATGTTGCTTGAGGTCCAGTGTAAAGTTTCCACAGTCAGTGATGGTTTGGGGTGCTATGTCATCTGCTGGTGTTGGTCCACTGTGTTTTCTGAGGTCCAAGGTCAACACATCCATATACCAGAAAGTTTTAGAGCACTTCATGCTTCCTGCTGCTGACCAACTTTATGGAGATGCAGATTTCATTTTCCAAAAGGACTTGGCCCCACCACACAGTGCCAAAGCTTCCAGTACCTGGTTTAAGGACCATGGTATCCCTGTTCTTAATTGGCCAGCAAACTCGCCTGACCTTAACCCCAAAGAAAATCTATGGGGTATATACAAGTTCAACATTTTAATGGAATTAGTCTAATAAAACAACTTTTTGATGATATTCTAATTATAATGACCAGCACCTGTATATATTGTGTGTATATATATATATATATATATATATATATATATATATAAACCAATATGCTATATCATGAGTCCCTAATGCAGACATTAAACTTTAGCATACCTACGTCATACAAGTCATCCCATGCCTGGACAAACCGTTTCCAGAATGGGAAGATGTTACGGGTCCAGCGAGGGAAAAAAAGAACTGTCTCTGACAGTGCCAACATGTCACTAACGGCAGATATGAATTGCAGGGTGTCTTTCGGAATTTCCTCCTGTAAACAGCCTAACCGAGTTTCAAACAGGATTGATGAGATTCCTGAAAAGCAGGAAAGAAAAACCACAGTCAAAAAAATTATTCTAGACTTCACAAGAGTATAACATTACTGCAGAAAGCTGCAGGATATTGTTACCACCCTGTATCCATACAAACCCTCAAAGCCAAATTTGTAGAGCTCAGAGGCGAGATCCTTGACGGTGACCTGGTCTGGACTGCGCAGACGCAGGAGTTCCACACGCTGTAGGAGATCAGACACAACCTCTTGAATGATGGGCGCATATGCTTTTACTTCCTTCAGCTTAAGCATCTTAGGGTTCAGAGCACTGCGGATGCGATACCACTCAGGGCCTGTGCTGAAAAACGTAGAAAAAAAAATTTCTAAATTGGTGATTTTATCAAATATTTGCATTAAATGTATTACCATCTAGAGCTGGGGTCAGTACGATTAAAAAAAAAAGTTTTTCAATGAAGTATCTTACTCTCTCCAAAACTGTATTTATTTGATCAACAAGTGTTAAAACAGGTGTACAGTAAAATATTATTACAATTTAAAATAACCTTTTTCTATTTTAATGTATTTAAAAAGTTAGATTTTATGGCAAAGTAGAATTTTATCAGCCATAGGGCAGGTTCTAAGATGGATACCATTTGGTTTATTTAAATGGGGAGTCATCTCATTTATCAAAAGTAAAATATGGAGTGCCACAAGGATCCGTCCTAGGTCCCCTTCTATTTTCAATATACATGTTGCCCCTTGGTAATAGTATTAGAAAATACGGGATTAGTTTCCACTGTTATGCTGATGATACTCGGCTATATATCTCAACAAGACCAGATGAAACTTCTCAATTATCTAAGCTTACAAAGTGTGTTAAAAATGTAAAAGATTGGATGACCAATAATTTTCTCCTATTAAATTCGTATAAGACAGAGATATTAATTATTGGACCAAAAAACCAGAATCTTGTAGATTAAAATTTGCAAGTAGACAGATGTACCGTTACTTTGTCTACAGTCAAAAATCTGGGTTTTATATTACACAGCAACTTGTCTTTTGAAAATCATATTTCCCATGTTACAAAAACTGCATTCTTCCATCTTAGAAACATTGCACAGCTACGAAACCTTTTATCTGTTTCAGATGCAGAAAACTATTCATGCATTCATGACCTCTTGACTGGACTATTGTAATGCACTTCTAGGTGGTTTTCCTGCTTCTTCAATAAACAAGCTACAGGTAGTCTAAAATGCAGCAGCTAGAGTCCTTAACAAGTCAAGAAAATATGATCATATTAACCCAATTTTACAGTCTCTGCACTGGCTACTTATTAAGTTCTGTATCAGTTAAAAATTATCATCACTTACCTATAAGGCCCTAAATGGTTTAGCTCCTGCATACCCAACTAGCCTTCTACCACGCTACAATTTGCTACAGGCTGACTATGTCTTGTATTAATTTTTCTGAAAAAATCCTTTCATATGCGCACAAACTGACAGTCACCACTTAATATGTCGTTTTAATGAGGAAAACATCTCATTATTATGAGAAAAGATGTCATTTTAATGAGAAAAGTTTATGTCAAAATGACATGACATATCTCGTTATTACAAAATAACTGAGTGGAAAAAAATCATATGTGTGATGAAGCAATGCATCACTGTAGAAAACATTTTTTTGGAAGTCATGATACATTTTTTTAGAATTCTTTGCTCACAATAAAGACCAAAAGAAGAGCATTCTGTAACATTATTAAAGTCTGTACTGTCACTTTTGATCAATTTAATGAGTCCTTGCTGAATAAAAACATGTATAAGCATCAATATATCAGATCATTTGCAGTAGCTGTGCCCAGCACTGCCACAACACATTTAACTCATTACAACAAAACACAGAATCACAGTTTTTTTGCTACTTCTGTTGCTTCTTCACTTAGCATCTAGAGAGACACAGGAATTACTGAATATTTCTCTTAAATGTGCCACAAATGTCTTGTAGTAACCAAGAGGAGTGTCATCGCAGAAGAAATGGCAGAAGTTCCTCAGACACGATGACAAAGTAAGTTGAAGTAAATGTCTGCACTGACCATGATTATAGTATGTAATATAATGTTTTGGGCAACAATTGGGGGAAATCTTAACTTAAGAGATAAACCGACCAACAGGAAGTTATGGATGTAATGAATGTGTATTTTCCAAGCATTTTACTGTGGCATTCACTGTTAGTTTTCTGCACAATGATGACGTGAGAATACGCTTTATACTAATTTACTTAAAAGTATAGTTAACCCAGAATTCTGTCATCATAAACATCTTTAATATTATTATATCAAATCCCCTCATTTTTTTTTTTTCAAACCCCTGACTTTTGTCTTTCTGCAGAACTCAAAAGAAGATACTTTGATACTTGCTGGTAATCAAAACCGGCAGTGTTTTTTTTTTTTTTTTGCATGTAGACGACATAAAGGCAGTAAATTATTTTCATTTTCATTTTAGGGTAAATTATCTTTTTAATTAGAATGATACACACTTTAATTTTCAATCATACTGGACACAGTCACTTAATGTGCTAGAATTAAATCGGTAAATAATAATGAGTAAATAGTATTTCAAAGTAAATTGTTTTCTGTTGTTGGTGAAGTTTTATTTTGCTTTCTGATCACCAAGAAGAGGCTACATGAGGTCCTAAAGATGGTGTCCACAACAACAACAACAAAACATGAATAGGAGTGAACTGTCTTTGTATTTCTGTTGTCTGTGGTTCAACTCGGCCTCATGGAGGGAAAGATTACCATGTAATAATTTTACATAAGTACGGTACTGTTTGGCACATAGAGCTATTGTATTGCTTGGATGATGTGGTGTAAAGAGTCATAAAGGCTGATTTTATCATACCTTTATGGTGCTTTTGTATCTTCTTAAAGATTGAGCGCTCCAGAAAAAATAAAGGCATACAGGTTTGGCACAGCAGACTATGTGTGAAGGTGAGAGGTGCTTACTCTACATGAATGCCATACGCCTGTCCTCTCATGTCTCTGTATTCTTTCCAGTGAGGCAGATCAGTCCGCACTGGATAACGGCCCTCCTGTCGGATCACCTGTGCAACCAGTTCAGCTGTCGCCACATTTACCACATCAAACGGCCCAAAGCGTGACCGCCAGATTGGACCATACAGGCGCTTATGCTCCACCTGCAATAAGAAGTGAAAGTCGTGACATTTACCAAGTATGGTAACCCATACTCGGAATTGGTGCTCTGCATTTAACCCATCCAAGTACACACACACGGAGCAGTGGGCAGCTATAGATCCAGCACCCGGGGAGCAACTGGTGGTTCACTGCCTTGAAGGGCACTTCAGCCATGGGTATTGAGGGTGGAAGAGAGCACTGTTCTAAATTACAGAATTCTATCCCTTTAAAGCTGATGTATATATCATTAGCAGCAAAAACACTTCCCTGTCTTCCACTGGTTGGAGATACAGTTGGGAAACTGCCCTGAAATAACACCATTAGTTAAACCAGAACTTCACATATCAAGTCCCTCAAAAAAACAAAAGTGATGTTATGAAAGAAAAGCCTCCAAAGTTTTCGGATTAGCTAAATTGGGTGGGCCGCATTTTTCTTCCTTCTGCTGTTTACAGGGACTGACATACAGAGATAAGTGTGATTTTTATCTGGCATGTTACCAATGGAAGCATTCCATAAACAATATATCACAGCAACTGTTCTTTGACACGATGGTGATTCAGATTCTGTCTAATGCCTCCAACCTTTGAAACACAGGCCATTGGACAAGGTCCAATATATAACCCACAATAAATCTCCATAAGTATGGCAAGCTGTTTTAACCTTTATTCCCATAAACGGTCTACCAATTGTATATTACTACTACTTTTTATTATCATTACTATAACTAATAATAATTCCCATTTAATTCCATCATATGACTGACAGAGTGTGGTTTGAGATAAAATTCTTTCTTTGTGTTCTATTGAAGAAACAAAGTCACCAACATCTTGGATGCCCTGGGGGTAAGCAGATAAACATCACATTTTCATTTTTGGGTGAACCATCTCTTTTAAGGTATCTATGTCCCCTAGAGATGTTTTAATGCAAATCATCTTCTTAGAAGCTAGGATGTAGGGTCTCTAAAGGAACCCTTTTCCAGGTGTTTCACACTTGTCTGAATCAAAATACCTCAATCATACAGATGAATAAAATAACATTTCACTCACAACTAGCAAAACTAGAAACATTTACAGAAAGTCGAAAATGACAGAAGACCAAGTAGTCTACTAGAAAGACTGTTAGAATAATTAAAATAATAATACCAAATAGCTACTAGTCACATTTGAATTACTAACATACATTTAGATATGTTAGATTTAAGGAATACGTATTAAAAGGGCTTTCCATACTGAATTCACTTTCCAGAGGTACGAAGCACATTTTAATGCTTGTTAAACACCACACAAATATTCCTTAACAAATCAGGTCCTACACGAGTAGTTAGCAATGTCTCAACACTTTGCTTTATATAGATATTTATATACAGGCTATTTGTATCATATGGACATTAATATTTGAAGTATTAATCTTAAAACACTCATTATTCCTGTTACGCAGTAGGTTTGAGAGTACAAACTTGCGGATTTGAAACAAAATTAAACTAAACTCGTTTTTCTAACATAATAACAATAAAAAAAGTGTTTTACCTGCATTGCATGACTTTTATCCGCGTATCCTTTAACGAAGAGCCAGTACGCAGTTGTGGCCAGGCTGGGTCCTGGTAGATCATCTATGGTTTTGTAGTTTCCAGTGATCGATGTTGCACTGTGCAAATCTACATCGCCTGCTTGAGACTTCAGGGTTCGTGTTATGAATTCGTAAAATGGCGCATATTTTCTGCCAACATGAGCTGCGAGACGATCAGCTTTTACAAGAGAAGACAACATGATGACTGGCGTCTGTCGAACTGGGTATCTGAAACTAGACGACAGTCTACTGAGAGCTCTCGTGTCAAACCCTGGGCGGATTCATAGTGTCTCAAATCCTAGTGAACTTCCTAGATAGACAGCATTGCCAACGTTTCGAACCAAATCGCCTATGATGCTCAACAAAGCTATCTAAGTAAACAGTTCACTGTTTTTGAGACACAGCCCTAAACGCTGCGCACACACACAGAGTTTGACACAAACACAAACACGAGGCGTTACTGTTTAGTCACCTGTACTAACTTATATACTTGAGTCTTTTTTTCTTCTTCTTACAGCTAAAACAAAACACTTAATCATGAGTGATCCTTAAAATCAGAGAAAATGATAGATGAATGACACTGATGTACAAGCACCAAACAGTGATTTTAAGCATAAACTTCACAAAATCTAAAAACTGGTTCTTCAAATCTGATTGGTTAATCACAATGTTGTCCCAGGAACATGTCTCACTTGGTAAAATCAGGTTCTGCGACATTCATACATTCGTATTTCAAACAAATGCTATTCTTTTGAACTTTCTATTCATCCTGAAAAACTTGTGCCACAGCTTCCAAAAATAAATAAATAAATAACAAGCAGTGCTACTGTTGTCAACATTCAAGATAAAAAATAAAAAAGTTTAGTGAGCAACAAAACAGCTTTAGTATGATTTCTAGAGGATTGTATGACACTGAAGACTGGAGTTATAGTAATAGTAGAGAAAATTTATATTTCAAAAATTGTAATTATATTGATCAAAAAAATGCCACCTGGGTAGGTATCAGGCACATCTTTCATAAAGAAAAATAAAAATAAAAATACTGAACTTTTGCATGCGGCTACAGGGTATATATATATATATAAAAATATATATATATATATAGAGAGAGAGAGAGAGAGAGAGAGAGAGAGAGAGAGAGAGAGAGAGAGAATAAAAAATAAGGAGTTACGCAATTTGAAAGATAACCCACAGAGCAATTCCTAGCTGTAAAAATATTACAACATAATACATGACTTTATGGTGTACTATATTCCAAGCAATCAATACAGCACCATGAAAAGTGAAATAAATATCTTTTATTATTTATTTTCATCATCATTAGCAACACTTTACAGAGTGCCAGCCGTCATAGACAATCTCATGATGTCATCCTGCAAATAGGGCGGGGCGATCAGTCCTGCCATCAGCAGACCACAGAGCCACGGTGGGCCTTTATGATGCCAATCATGCTTAGAATTTGAGTTAAAAAAACAAACAAACAAAAAACAGAGAAAATAAAAATATATATATATAAAAAAAATATGCGTACGGTACCACTGATATACAGATTTGATATAAACAGGCTTATTGGTCACAAACCAAATTGAATTATAAACATGGCTTTTCTCATACAATAGACAAAAAGGACAAACAACAGATAGAAGTTCTATACCAGATAAGTGTACCATCTAAAAAAAACGTACATTTCATTTCATAGTTCTAAACTTTTGTTTTTGTCTTTTTTTTATTACTTTTCTGTCATCAGTTGTACAAGGCGCGAGGCATTAAGTGCGCTGGCAATAATCTCACTCAACTGGCACACAGAAAAGAAGTCTCTTTGAAACACAGACAGTCAAACACACTCAGACGATATAACACTCACACCAACAAATACAAAGTGCATTCATGACCCTGGAGTGGCAGCAGTGGCGTGTTTCACTGACGAATCCAGCCTGTTTGAGTTCACGGAAATACTTTCTGTAAGTACTCTCAGAAATAGACAATGCATTCTGCAGCTATGGAACTCTATTGTTAAACTGGAGAGATATTTCAAAGAAGAAAAATCCAACAATTTATATACAGGCGAATAGTTGAATGATGCCACCTAGTGGTGAAAAAAACAAATCTGACATTACATTCCAGGAGGAAGATTCTCAATTTACTTTACAACAAACTCCGGCCAGGATACCAGTCATGTTGGTCCAACTCAGTTTCTTTGGCACCAGTCGGCATTCAGACATTCGGTTCTCATTTTCGAACTCCTTTAGTCTGTTCGTTTCGCAAGTGTGTTCGTTTGGGGAACAAGTTGCGGCATAACAGTGGCAATGAATTGACCACAGACAGATAAGAGAGCAGTGAGTGACCATGTGACCAACCTAACCAACAAAGCTGGTAACCGTTTTCTCTCATATCTGCTTAGAGAAAACAAGCATTCAGACTCATGCAAGATCGCATGTCGCTTACAAACACACACACACACCGAATGACTGATGAACACTGGCAAAAGTATTAAAATCAGTGTAAAAATCATGGTCTCAAAATGTGCAAACATTTCAGCATCAAAAAGAACAGTTTAACAGTACCTACATTACAAACATACACTGCCTACTTTTCGTGTAGTATGTCTGTACACTGTCCTAACGAGTAATGCTTAAATGAAAATAAATGTGGCTTTAGTTCTACGAACTGGCACTTTAAAACTCTACAGACCAGAATTTTGCTCATTATACTGGGTGCGGAGAAATTCCTTCAAATACTGCCACAGCAACCCGGGGTTGGCAACGGCTGCAAGGGGTAAGAGCCGACAAAGTGGGCCCGTGTCTAAATGACAGAAGGCGGCCCCAGATAGAGAACTGCTAATACAGTAGATCTATTGTGTGAGCGCGTCTTCCATGTCCTTCACTCCCAGATATCATGATCCGGAACAGCCGCATGAAATCATTCCTAAGTAACTCTACACTATGGAGGTAGACTTTCTTAGTCACTAACAGAAAACTGCAAACGTTTGCTTGGAGTGTGAAAAACGAGTACCACATGCAGACTCATTGCTATAGTTACTCTAACTGACAGCAAAATGCTAGATTCTCTTATTTTATCACAATCTATCGTCCCGGGGTAGTTTACACTGCTACAGTTAGAGCGTTCACACAGGACGAGTTCTCGCACTGACACACCTAGACTGATCACATCTGAAAAGAAGAGGTTAAAGATCGAGTTAGTTCGTTCATTGTTTTAAAACGAACAATGAGCCGAGGACACATGGGTCAATGATATATAGTAGCATTCATCATTCCTTAAAAAACAAAGTACGTTTTGTTCTCACGAGTTGGTGTTTAATAACTTTAAAAATGAAGTTACCAATAACATCACTTGAATACAATTGAGTGTACATTTTTATCATTTAACAAAAAATAAATAATTTGAGTAAAAAAACATCACATTATATTTAACATCCTAACCTAACCAGTCATAAAAACAGTTATGGTCATACATCTTAAGAAATGGGTTATATTTTCCTGATTTAAGATTTTTTTCTTGTGACTATCAGCTTGAACGTTTTAGCCAAAATTGCTTTTGGCAAACAACAGTTCAAGTGTTTAAAAAAAAAAGTTTTTTAAACAAAATAACAAAAGACTAAAAATAAATAGTCAAAATAATTTTTATCTTCAGTCAAATGACTTTTTAAAATGTATTTTAATGTAAGCTTTATTCTTTATTATGATATCAGGACAGTTACAACCAATTTAATATTATGCTACAAATGCTCTTTTTTATTATTTATTATGACATACTGTCATCGACCCACATGTGTAATACAAAAGACAGAGAATACAAGAACGTGTCCTGTGTGAACGGACCAAAAATTTGAAACTTATTCTTATTCTCAGGTCACTACAAGTAAGCAACATGAAACTGCTGCTTAAATTTGAATTGTGTTTCCATTCTAAAATGATTAAATGAACAAGCATATGGTAACTCACTAATACCATACTCTCATAATTATGAGGAGAAGAATAAATAGCTTTCTAATTAAGAACGGCAGATTGTGACACAAGGAAACAAACCTAATGGATTAAGGAGGGAGCTAGGGTAACCCCAAAAAGGTACGTTATCACCTATGTCTGAAGGCAGGCACTACAGCACTAAAATATTCCGAAGCGTTCACTAGCAGAAAGTGTGTAACCAAGTGCTTGACAAAGAGTGTGAACGGGTGAAACGTCCTGTCCCAAGGCATCGTGAGATAGCGAGGTTCATTTATAGGCAAACCGTTAGTACTGTCAAGTGCTGAGTATTGTTAGGATTTGTGAAATTCTGCATATTCTGACACCTATAGAAATACGTTAGAGTGAAGAAGATTTCTGATGAATTGGAACATCAGACGTCTGGAATGGAAAATATCAGCAGAACAGATTCAGGTTGTGTGGTCTTCACTAGAAGTGCACTTACAGTGTCAACTTTATATTAAGAGCAATCCATTTCTCCATTCAGCTCTGAAGGTCTCTGCACGCTGAGTTCGAAATTTTCACACCTTAAAAAATAAATACAACCTCATGTTTCCAAACTGCCTCCGAAACTTGCGCCCATCATAATTTTTTTTTTAAAATAAATAACAATTAAAAATTAGGCTCAGGTTTGATCAGCGTTTTCGCATCCGTAGCAAGCATTTTGAAAGGAAAGGATGACGAATACGAAAAAAACGCATATGAAAATTTCGAAGTCAGTGTGCAAGGACCTTAACTCTCTGTGTACTTTAGATTTATACTGGAATCAGAGTGATTCTTACTGTAAAATGTCCAGGCACTAAACCCTGCCTGTGTGGTCTGGGTTTTTTAGTTTAGTCTTTTTGGCTTTGGTGAGTGAGTGTGTTCAACCCGCCTACCTGATCAGATCGAAGTGTACGGCACTGTGTTAAGAGAATGCACAGCTGAACCTGACCCGAGATCAGTTTGCCAGCAGAGGGACCAAAGGGGGAAAGGCAAGAGGCTGTTTATGCTGATCTAGAAACAGTGTGAAGAGCCGAACTGTCCTAAATAATTCCAGACAGAAAGACTAGCTGGGAGTAGCTGTGCATTAAACCTATAAAATTCTAGAAAAATGATCGGACACTTAAGACAGAGCAGCATACAAAAACAGAGGAGGGAGACGTCATAAAAAGGCACACAGTAAAAACAGAAACGAAGCAGAAACAGGAACATGATCCTGACGAATTCTAGAGCTAGAAAGAGAGGATACACTCCGTTATGTGGTTGCAATCAGAAGGTGAGAGAGAGTTCAGCAAACGCAAATGTTTGTACAGCATAGTGAGTAAATATTCTACAGTAAGAGCTTCCATCAGAGTTCATGTACTTGTTTATGTATGTTCTAGGAGGACTGCGGAAGAAAATTAGAACTTTTAGAAGCCAAGACAGCCGGGCTGGAGAGTCTCATGCATCCTGTCATCTATTCTGTTGTTTAATTCTTTCCTTTTACCCTTTAGCAGCGTATTGGTGTACCTGCCTTGTTCTGGGGTTGACATTCAAAGATCTTCCTGCATCCAGAACCCAACCGGACTCCCCAGAGCAAAGGCTCTCCACAATCATGGGGGTATCAAAACATTAAAAATTAATAAAAGAAAGCCTTTAAAAGACAACATCCTCAAGTTTTTTTCGGGTACCGACTTCCGTTTAGTCTTTAGGGGTACTTACCCCCTGAGTGAAATTAAGGTGCAATGTTTTCATATGGAATCGAGCTGCTCCAAATCAACCCTCCTGCTCCAGCAGACGTGTGAGATTAGGCCACTGCCCTCTTCACTATCCGCTCTGATCCGAGTAGGGGCTCTTAGCCTGCTGGGATGAGTCTGAAAAATGGATGGTCCTACGGACACTTCTGGAAGTCTCTGATTGGTCAGAGGTGGAAGAGGGAGTGGCTAGTGGACGAAAGTGTGCCGTAATAGGTCCTCAGCAGCTGGACGCTGTTTAGTCTCCACAAAAATCCGTTTAAGGAAATCGCGGCAGTGGTCCGACACGTGAGGCGGAAGAGTGGGGTTGGTGGGCTGTGTGGCGATTTTAAAAATGGCTGCCATTGCTTCGAACTCTGCCCAGGGCGGCCGCTGTGTCAACATCTCCACCACGGTGCAGCCGATGCTCCTGAAATCATACAACATGCTAGAAACTGGACAGTCTTTTACACTGACCCAGGGCCATCAGAGGTCCTCATTGAAGAGCTCCACAAGTATCACAATTTCAGCTTAAAAGGTTTAAAATCACAATGAAATGGAAGCAGCCTTTTTCCTTCCATGTTGTGATGGGCATCAAGTTAAACTGAATATTGCAACAGTAAAAAATTTAGCCATCGGTTGTTGATTGAATAGAGACAGATGTGAACATAAACATGCAGTCAATTGTAAAAAAGGAATGGGTTTAAGTAGAAGACAGAGAAGTATGTCATTTTGCCATCAAGTTATAACATTTCAATAAAAAATTAGCAGGTATGTTCACGGTCACATGCATTTACAAAAAAGATGGAAGAGCATTTTCATGTCATGCAGACTTTAGGGCTTACCAGATATCAGCTTTCCTGCCATAGCCCTCTCCGCTGATGACCTCAGGGCTCATCCAGTAAGGTGTACCCGTCACTGACTTAATGCCCGTTCCGGACAGGCAGATGGTCTGGAGCCGCCGACTCGCTCCAAAGTCACCCAGCTTCACATTACCCGCAGAGTCCCGAAGGATATTGGCACCTATATGAATGAAAGAACAGGAAAAAATGTTCATCAGGAAAGGAAGGAATATTTGAGAGTATAAATTAAACAAGAATGTCAAAAGTAACTACTCTCTATTAAAAAGCTGAAAACATAACAACAAAAGTACTGACTCGGTTTCATTCACGGACAGAAAAATGACAAACAGTGAACTGAACTCTGGCAATGTCTATTTATAAAATAAGTTAGAAAATTTTGCTAAGGTACTTTCAGAGACATTTAAATAACAGCTACAAAATAAGTATTGCTTCTATATGTGTATATATAAATATCACATGCAGTTGGTTCACCTTTGATATCTCTATGGACGATCATGTTACTATGCAGGTAGCATACGCCTTCTAGTATCTGCCGTGTATATTTACGTGTGACGTTCTCCGTCAGAGCACCATAAGACTTCAGCTGGTCTTTAATGGAGCCCTGTAGAACATAAAATCAACATTTATCAAAAAGACAGACACAGTCTCTACACAGCCCTGACCGGAAGTAGTTTCAGAAAAAAAATGGAAATGAACAGTAAGTGAATCCATTACTGAATTAATGTCTAACTGAAGTGTAAGTTAACCCTTTAGTGATGTTTGATTTGAAAAGAGCTTCGAACTGTTAGTGTGTTATGTATATTTACTGTTGGTGAGATTAACATCTTCATACAACAATGTACTTAAATGTACACATTCAGATATTTTAGTAATACATTTGTAATTACAGGGCTCCAGACTCATTCTTCCCACTGGTGCTCTTTTGGGACTAACTTTCTCAGTTGGTTGCATGAGCACATGATTTGTTATGTGCAATAATGTTATATACAAAAATACTTCTCGTAATTAAGTACAATAAATATCAAATACTTTAAGACTACGTTCACACTGCATGTTCACACTTAATGCTCAATTCCGATTTTTTTGAAGGCCGTTTTTGCAAGGCCGTTCACATTTCCAATTAAATGCGACCTTTTGTGATATCCTGTGTGAACTTGAAATGACCCAGAAGTGACCCGCATGCGCAGAAGAGTACTCAACGGTGAACAACGTCACTCGTTGTTTGCGCAAGTAACTAACGTTAGCTAACGTTAAACATGGATGTCAACAACAGTGTAGTCAACAGCGGAGCTCTCTCGTTCCCACCTACTTCAACGCAGAATTATGACGTTTGTAGCGTATCAATGACGTACGGGTCGGATACATGTGGCCTGGCCGTTCAGACGGAGGTCGCATTTCAAAAGATCGGATACGTATCGGATTCAGGACCACATACCCAAGTGGCCTGGGTCAAATTTGAAAAGATCGGATCTGTGTCGTTCAGACTGTCATGAAAAGATCAGATAGAGGTCGCATAGGGGCAAAATAATCGGAATTGGGTCGTTTCAGCCTGCAGTGTGAACGTAGCCATTTAATTTTAAATGGTGACTTCAACTTCTACCAAAGTATTTTTCTAGTAAGATATCTTTACTTTTACTTGACAATGACTTTCAAGTACTTTATACACCACTGCTGTTTTCTGATGCTGAATCTGGAACGCCCTTCTAATAAACTTCTGCACATGGATTCTCACTCAGCTTTAGCCTCATCGTTACACTCATAAAACATTTATTAACAAAGAAAATTAACAAAATGAGGCATGGCATGCCCCACATGCCATATTATATACCGTTGTTGTTTCTCATATGCAGCAGAAATGGCAGCGCTTATGAGTTAAACAACCCAAAAATTTTGTCGCACAGGCAGAAAAATTGACGAAGTCTGGAGCCCTGAATTATATTTTGATCATAAAAATGTCTCCAAAAACTTTAGAAGACACAGTAAGCACACAAGAACATGTCTGTTCAAGTGAATTTACACATACTTACCCCAGGCATGTACTCCATAAAAATGGAAAGAGTTCTTTCATGTGTATCCCGCAAGCAGCCATAGTACTGAACAATGCGCTCATGGAACAGATTTTTCAGCAGCTGAATTTCACACTCCAGAGCGCTCACCTCCTGAACACACATACAAACCATAGTAAGTGCAAAGGTTCAACTAGACACCATACTAGTTGTACAAAGCCTTTAAAGTAATGATGTTCACCTTGCTGGTTTCTGGGCTATCCGGATCAAACTGCACCTGTTTAACAGCCAGTTCTCTGCCTGTGTCAGCATCGTAGCACAAAAACACTCGCCCGAACGCTCCTTGTCCCAAAAGCTTCCCTAGACGCCAGTTTGTGGGAGCCCGAGGGGCTATAAGCGAAAGAAAGAAAGAGGCAATTACACACAGAACAACACACTATAAAGAGTTTCTCCACAACTTTTTGACTAATTTATTTAAATACATTTTGTAGTCCAACATGTAACAATTTATTAAAGACTCTAAACATAAGTTTAATGTACTCACAAAGAGCAATTTCAAGAATGTTAAGAAATTGTGTAGGATAGGGCTATGATTGGATGAAGAAAACAAGGCTAAGCTATTACTGGTTGCACATGTAAAAACATTAGTGGTCCGTAAGTTAATTTCAATTTAAAATAACTTTACTCTCTTAAAATATATTTAAAAATTTAATTTATCCTGAGATGGCTAAGCTGAATTTTCAGCAGACATTACTCCAGTTTCGTCAGTCTCACATAATTCTTCAGAAATCGGTCTAATATCCTTTCTTATTATACCAGTTAAAAACACTTAATTTCTGAATCGATTAGAAAGGTTAAAACAAACAGCATTTTTGAAACAGAACCCCTAACCCTAGATTTTCTGTTGTGATATTATAAATGACTTTACTGTTACTTTTGTTCTATATTATGTATCCTTACTGAATAAATGCATTTTAAAAGAGAGTGTATATAAAATAACTTTAAAATATTGGGTTACTGGAAAGCAACATATATTTCCAGCTGATCAAATTACAAATGCATATCTCAAACTCAAGGATAATTAGTAGTGTCACTTCTGACAAATCAGAACAATAGTAAGCTTCATCTGTATGTAAACACCAAGTTAACATTAGATCAGCCACAATGTGAAGAATATTAGTGCAAAGGAAACTGGTACAAACAGAAGATGTTCTCCTCCAAACCCTGAATAAACTCACAGCGGCTTGGAGGGCTGATGTCCATGACTGAGAGAGTGGGGTTAGAGCTGGGCTCTATGTCGCTACCGCGGCGTCTGCGCCCCGGTTCCTCTAGCTCAGGAGTGAAGATGCTGCTTCCACTGCTAGTACTGAGGCTCTGCTGCTCTGTCGGACTGAAACTCACCGGAGAACGAAAACCATGAGCCTGAGTCCGACGCGCCCTGGGAAAGGTCTTTCGCCCTGAGTGGAGAAAGATGATTCAATTTAGAAACAGCGCGTGCTAGATTGGTTTTGCTTTTTGGAAAAGTTACCAAGCTTCAGTTTATGACCAAGGTCCAACATAACCTCACCATCGCTGTAGTCGTGTAGACCAAACGAGATGGGAAATCGCCTAGGATAGGTTCCTCCCTTCCCTGATTTTTCAAACACTGGTATATCGTACTCTGTGAAACGGAGCAGAAACAATCAACATAGACTTAGAAATGCAATCTAATGTTAGTATTCATGTGACATCGAAGCAGACAGATCAGCAACAGCTTACCAGGGAAC
The DNA here is from genome assembly GCF_023724105.1 of Carassius gibelio. Taxonomy (NCBI): domain Eukaryota; kingdom Metazoa; phylum Chordata; class Actinopteri; order Cypriniformes; family Cyprinidae; genus Carassius; species Carassius gibelio. The sequence goes on along the minus strand of NC_068401.1, from coordinate 24,159,463 downwards.
TCTTGATGGTTATCAGGGTAGCTCAGGGCTCGAGGCATACGGGATTTAGGATAGGTATCACTGGAAGAGATCCATCAAAAAAAATTAAAAAAATCACTTAGTATTTTAATTTAACTACATGCAGGAGGAACTGGACATTACTGTTCAAAAAGTCTCTCATGCTCACCAAGGCAGCATTTATTTGATAAAAAAGCAACAACTGTATCATTACTATTTTAAGACATTCCTTTTCTATTTATTATAAAATATTTTCAAATGTAATTTCTTCCTGTGAGGCAAAGGTGAATTTTAGATACTTCAGCTTTCGGTGCCACATGATCCTCAGAAATCATTCTAATATGCTGATTTGTAGCTCAAGGATAATTTCTTCTTTTTATTAATGTTAAAAACACTTGTGCTGCTTAGTACAAGAGGTGCACCGATCGACCAGGCAGGAACTGGAAATAGCAGATTTGAGCTGGTCCATTTTGACGTCACACTTACTCTTTTACTTAATCTGCATGTAAACATGTCACTTCTCCACTGCGAGTCAAGAAGACACAAAGTTTGCAATTTATAATACATCTAAGGCCAAAGTAAACTGTGGGGGAACCACAGGGCTCGATTAACACTGGTCCAAGTATTTTTTTATTTAAAGGAGCTGGTTAAAGAGAATTATACTTGCTTGACCAGACAAGAAGCCTGATTAAAACCTCAATAACAAAAACAATAAGTACTGAAGCACTGAAACGTGGCGACCAAAAATTTTAATGTGAGAATGATTCTGAATTTATGCATTCAGTGTAAACAGCGACTGATAAAGCCAGACGAGGCTTGCGCATCCTGTCTGAGTGAGAGTGAGAGAGAGAGAGAGAGAGAGATTTGTGCAGAAATCAAAACAAATGAGCGCAACAACATAAAAGTTATAGAAGAATACAAAAAATATATATTTATAAATTAGGATTTAGGCAAGCAACATTATACAACCAAGATGTTTCCCTGAATATCAACACAACTGCAAAGTAACACTGATTTTATACAATAGTAGTTCAATAAACAAGAAGTTAAAATTACGTGACTTTTGACATTTTAGGCATAATATGGACTGTTTTTGCTCAATTTCGCTGAAGAAAAATCATTCTAATCAAAGCCACAGCAGAACTGGGGCCGGTTGCATAAAAGGTTTAAACTAGTCTTACAAGTTAGTCTTCTAATTTTTTTCTTTAAGACTGGTCATATATTTGAAATTCAGTAACATAAAAGCATATATTAATCTAAATCATAATCTAAGTAAAACTCATACTTTTAACATAAAGGCGAGGTTTATACAACTGGCCCCTGTCTCCCAGCAACAAAACGTGTTTTGTTACTGAATGAATCCATGTTTTTGAACAATCGAGGGAGTCAATGATTCGTTAACCCATTCATAAAGAAGTCATTTGCCTCAAGTCTGAATGAATGAGCAATTTGAACGAATTAATTGAATGAATGACTAAATGACACACTCATCAAAACAGTCATTTGCTGCCTCCTACTGGTGGTTTGGTTTCATATTTAAAAGTATCATTGCATTTTTTCAAATCTCTTTGTACATTCAAGAAATATTGAAAACATTAATCTTATAAAGTTATTTATGCATTTGTAATTCTGCAGTGTAAATGCATTTATGGCACCTCAGCTTCATCAAACAGTCTGTGTAAATACATCTAATGCCACTTCAGATGCAGCTTCCGTTTCCTGCAGTAGAAAGATGGAGTTTGTTGATACTGATTCCATTTGAATGACAACAACTCTACAGTCTCATTATCCTAACTGAATGAACTGAAACAATGTAAGAATCTGATGTGAAAGAAAACACATTTAATAAGGTTATGGAGGGACTGAGAGCTCTCGGACTAAATCTAAAATATCTTAAACTGTGTTCCAAAGATAAACGGAGGTCTTACAGGTTTGGGACAACATGAGGGTGAGTTATTAATGACATAATTTTGCTATTTGGGTGAATTATCCCTTTAATACTTTTCCTGACTATGGGTGTGCCGGCACAAGTATCAGTACTGAACGATTCACGGTATAAAAAAAAAAATTGTAAGTGATCATCCCTATCCCCGTGGAGTGAGGACTTTGGAGTGAGCAGGGCATGTGCGTGTAGCACTGATCTATATATATAACTATCACGCCACTGATCTATAATGTATGTTTATGGCAGCCTAATGGTTAGAGGGCTGGACTTGTAACCTGAACGTCGCCGGTTCAAGTCTCGGTGCTGGCAGAAGTTGTAGGTGGGGGGGGAGTGAATGAACAGTGCTCTCTTCCACCCTCAATACCCATGGCTGAAGTGACGTTGAGCAAGGCACTGAACCCTCAGTTGCTCCCCGGACGCTGGATATATAGCTGCCCACTGCTCTGGGTGTGTGTTCACAGTGTGTTCACTTCTCACTGCTGTGTGTGTGTACTCGGATGGGTTAAATGCAGAGCACCAATTCCAAGTATGGGTTACCATACCTGGCAAATTTCACGACTTCCACTTTCACTTATTTGCAACAGTTATGCTAACAACAAAAAAAATACATTTATGACAGTAAAGCAGCGACATCTGTTGACGAAAACCGTGCTGCATTGTCACGTGAAGTGATCATCCCTATCCCCTTGTACTGGCACACCCCTATTCCTGACATCCTAAAGGAATGCTGTAGATACAAGTTCAGATTGCATTTTCAGTAATGCATTTGTAAAAGGAATCTATGGGCAAGCCACCATCTTCAGTAACAGTCTGATTGTGGTTACTTGTATGTGTGGGTTAGTTGTTCACCTATCAAGTGGACTGTCCAGTGAAGGACAGCTGCCTGAAGCTGAATTCTCAGGACTGCTCATAGACAGAGGGTCCAGCATCTATATGAGTGAAAAACAGAAAAAGATAAATGAGCCATCAGGACACAGGCTGATTATACTACTGCTTCGTAAACCCACATCAGCTCAACCAGATGTGTGAGACTTTGTACCTGGTCCATGCTCTCTGGTATGAACTCGCCCTCACTGTTGATGCTTGTGAAAGAGCCGTTTCTGGCCACATGCTGGAGAGCATCAGGAATATAGCCCGGAGGAGGAGAGCTACGATCGGTTGACTGAGAACCTGGAGAAGCAACAAGAGAGCAAGTATTAATTAAATTTAGATTAATCTTTGTTATAGCTATTTTGTTGTTTGATTAACATTGGTGACATATTCAGCAGCATGTATTTATAGGCTGCTGTCCCTTTAAAACTGACTGCATGGATTCAGTATAATGATACACATCGGATTTCTTTTTCAGCTGTTTACATTCATTTATAACATAACCGACTGCATTTGCGAGAATAACGGTCTAGATGGGTACTACTGACATTATTCTGTGTGTATATGTCTGTTCAGACATGAGGAGTTGAGACAGACGAATTAACTTGCTATTCACACGTTGTCTGAAACTCGTTTCTATGTCTGTGTGTGTGTACTTTGCTCGTGTGCGGCAGAACTGAAGAGACGCTGTGCGAGATGCTGCTTGTGCGCACGCTTTAGGTATGAGTCAGACAGCAAGATGAGATGGCAAAGAGTTGGTTTCGTCAACGTATTGCACTTAATAACTCTTTTTAACATCAAGCGATTCTCTGCTATATGCGTCGAACTAAAACTTTGACCTTTTGCAATGTTTTGATTTAAGTATCCTATTATTAAAATGATTCAGTTATCGCACGCCATTACGATATCCATATTGCAATATTAACATTTGTGGTATTTCGATATATCGTGCAGCCCCAACAAACACCTTACGCACTTTCATCATCTGAACATAATGGAGTCAGGGGGATCAAGGTGAGGGACTCAAAAGTAAAAGAGATTTGTCAGATAAACCCAAATGGAAAATCATTTCAGAAGAAGAGTAAGTCGCTATAGTTTGATAAAAGATCATGAACAGATTTTTTTCTTTTAAAGAAAAATCTTATAATGAATTGAGCACAATCAGGCCAAGAGTGTGCATTTAAAAAGTAAGTAGGGTCAATTTTGTATTTATGTTGACTTCTGTCAAGGATGCAATTCAAAACCACGAGTGCAACCCACCTATGAGTGCCAACATGCTCTTTTTATCTGCAACACTGAAGTCTGTGTTGTCCAAGTTCTCGTGAGTTGGCAACAGGTCCTTACTGGAGACAGTGTTCTGAAAGCACAAGAACATTTGATGCATTTAGCTTTTAGATTAGGTTACAGGTCTCAGACTAGAACATTTTCTCTGAACATAGTTTATAATGTCCACTGACCTGAGTACAGGAGGGGAGCACAAGCAGGATTTTTAGGCTCTTCATATGCACTGATCGATCCAACAGCTCCACAGCTTTATCCAGGTCGTCCTGAGTACTCAACGGAATCACAAGCTACAGGACAGAGAAAAGGACAACAATCTTTCTGTTATGAAAGCATTCAAATAAACACATCATAAATACAATAAAGCTGTAGTAGCATATTTTACCTCATTATTGGTGTAATGCAGATCCATGGTCTGCCCAAATGCTACTTTAGCTTTGGTGCTCAGATCGTCAAGACTGACAGGTCGAGGGAACTGCAGGATCCTTAAAGTAACACATAAAACATTATAAACCACACCATCATCTGCTACTTTGACAAAATCAAGCAAAAGGTTCCTCCCAATGCATTCTCTCTATTTAAATAATTAAATAATTAGGTTTGTATTAAAACTTTCTATGCTATAGTGATCAAAAGTGTTGGGGAAAGTTACTTAATGCATTACATAGTTACTTTTAATGGAAAGTAATATGTTACTTTTACATTATTTTGGTCAGCTGCCTTGTTTATTTGTTTTTTAAGAACAAAAAACCCCCAAAGGTTCGATTTTTGGCAACTGTTAAAAGCCCTGTGAACCAACAGTGAAATGAATAAGCCTCAGACTAATGAAAGTGCCTCTGCACCTCACTCCCAATTTTTCTTAACACAGCAGCAGGGGATGTGTCAGTGAATAAATGGGAAAATAAAGTAAATTAAGTCAATTGTTTGAAAAAGCAATGCATTTCTTTACTAGTTACTTGAGAAAAGTAATCTGATAGCGTAACTCAAATGACTTGTAATGTGTTTACCCCAAACACTGGGGATCATATCAAAATGACCAAAATAAATAAAAATCATTCTTATTTCAGCATTGCATCTATTCTGCCAGTGTTTGGTTCTTAGTATTTGCCTAAACACACATAAAGACACACACTCTGATGCACACAAACACATGACTACGCACAACACTAATTCACTAACACTTTAACTAAATAAGAAGCCCCTTAGTTAATTTGGCTTAGACCAAAACATCTTATGTAAAGTGAATAAAAGTGGGAATAAAAGTGCAGGTTTGGACTAGCTAACACAAGATCGATTACGCAGTGTCTACAGGGCTCTGTCGGACAGGTTTAATTAAGAGAAACCTCTAGAGGGAAGTGCTAAAAATAGGAAGTGATGTAGAGCAGAAGCAGGAATTGTGGTCATTACCTCTTCTCTCCTCTGTACTCAAACTTCACCCTTACATCATTCTGTGGACAAGAAAACACAGTTTTACCCATCTACCAATGCAAACGGTTTCTTATCCACTACAGTGTGAAACAGCACTGGGAAACACAGACAATATTCAATATAAATGTAGATTCACAATGATATTTGTGTAGAACAGAAAATAAGCATTGATAGCAATATTGCAAAGATTTTAGTGTTCTTTTTAATGTGCCTTTGACTGTGTTGATGGATTAGTTTCACAGATTGTCCTTGTTTCACAGTTTAAATAAAAATTTAAAAAAGGAAAAGAATACATACTGAGTTGCAGCAAATTCTGATTATTTTAACCAGACTGATTCTGTATTGTACATAGCACATTTTGGATTAACTTAAGATGTTTAATAGGCTTGGTTTACCTCGCACTCAAAATTGGTACATAAATTCTCAAAGATATCAAGACATTTTAAACTACATAATGAACATTTTAAACAAAGTCACTGTCATCACCCTTATTTAACTGTGGTCACTTTTACAGTATACATTCTCTTTGTATGTGTTCAAATGACAAATAAGTGGTAATGCTGTAATAGTTTGTGAGTTGGTAATGCGAGTTTCTTAAAAATAAAAATGATAAACACTAAGTAGCTGGTGCTGATGTGAATAAGGAAAGAGTCCATGCAGACCTGGTTCTTGGGAGAGGAGGCCTTGGGTTTGCCCAGGTCAGGCAGAACAGATGGTCGACTGGATCGGTGAAGCACCACCAGGTCTTGCATGATGGAATTCAGGGCCTCCTGCTCATCTACAGGGTATTTTTATTACAAATTCTTATTATAATTAGATTATACATATATAAACAGATTACAGCCTTTTTCTGCTAAAAATCCTTTCAATATATATATTTTTTTTTAACTGAGAACATACCCATTTTGACAGATCACCGGTTCACCCAGGAGTAAAGGAAAGAGGATTCTCCCATCAAATGGGATCCTTTCTCCTACACAAGAAACACAATTTTTATAAAAAAATAACATTATTTATAAAGGAAATTAACATAAAATACTTGTGCAATCTATTAGTGAATTCACTGGCACTAAACTGTTCTCCAATAACACAAAACAGCGAAAAAAAAAAAAAAAAAAAAAAAAAAAAAAAAGTTAATCTTAATATAGCAGCACATTAGAAAGTAATGCTGTTGGATATGGAATTTTTTTTTTTGCAATTAATCACAATTCTCACATGACATTAGTATCATTATCTCTCATTAAAGGAGTAGTTCACCCCAAAAAAATTGCTGAAAAATGCACTCAACCTCAGGCCTTCCAAGATGAGTTTGTTTCTTTATCGGAAAAGATTAGGCATTGCCTAATACTCTGCAGTGAATGGGTGCCATCAGAATGAAAGTGCAAACAGCTGATAAAGACATCATAATGAGCCACAAACTCTATTACATCAATTAACAGTTTGTGAAGTGAAAAGCTGCGTTTGTAAGAAAAATCCATCATTAAGGTGTTTTAACTTTAAATTGTTGCTTCTGGCTAAAATATAGTTGAGTCTATAATCCATAGTTACACTTCCTTGAGTAATAAAAAAAAATAAACAAAAAATAACAAAAATCCACCCTCTCCATATTTTAACTGTTTTGACTTGTAAAAGTTGCTTGATATGTTTATACTTCTCTCCTCATTCATATGAAATTACTTTTTCACTGGTGAAAGCAATATTATGGATATAGGACCCATATTTTAGCTGGACACAGCAGTTTGAAGTGGAGGAAATGATTCTCAGTACATGATGGCACTGCAGAGGATCCACTGGTGAGCAAGTGAGGAAACTCTAAATTTCTCCTAATGTGTTCATATGAAGAAATAAACTAATTTAAAAATTATATGGCATGAGGGTGAAAAAGTTTTTGAGTGAAATGTTCCCTTAAAAGACCCAGCTACTGTACTCTCTTCAGCAGTCTGGCAAATTCTGAACTGAATGGCGCTAGATGACAGCTGTCGATAGTTTGACATACAAACAAGTATTTGATTTAAACTCACAAAAACAAAAAAAAACACTGTCAAATAACAGAAAAGTATTTTATCAGAAAAGGCCGTAAGGCGAGACAAGGTTCTACCCCATTCTTGACCATGTATGACAGTTCAAGTAAAACATAGTAACAACTGACAAAATAACACACAATACTGTAAAAGAACGATTTCAGAAAAGAGTTCAATGCATGTACAGATACACTGTAACGGCACGCAAAGCTAATCCCCAAGCTAATTGATTAGCTTGCTAGCACCTGTCAAAACTATGGCAGGTCAAAGTAACCAAATGCGATTATATACTAATGTTGTACTAAGCTCACAACGGCATTTAGTATTTAATTTTATCTCGTCTGCACCAAGACACAATGTTAAGTAAAACTAGGACCCTTAATCATATTTATAAACACACAGTTAGCCGCTTAGCTCTCTAGGCCAAAAATAGCATTGCGCCAAGATGCTACGAGCCACTTTGTGCTTTAAACAGCTAACAGATAGCTTTTTACGGTCTTATGTGATTAAAATGCCTTTATTAAGCAGTAATTTAATAAAATAGATACAAATAAAAAGTATTTGATTACCTGGGTGAGCTCGGTCCGTTCACTTCCTCATCCACAGATAAGAGGCCTCGCGACGAATCTGACAGTCTTGACAGACTCGATTAAATGGCTTCAACTTTAGTCCAAGGCCTGACTAAACGGCCAGATCATCTCCTGCTGACTCCAAGACACTTGAGAGGCTGGTGAAAGCCGCTGACGGTGATTCCAGACGAGTTTGTGGATGAAAACCGCGAAACTGGATTTGTTTACATTGAATTCAACGCGCTCGACCCGACGAAGATCAAATGTTGTCAATTAGACAGAGAAGAGTATTAAGATTCACGTTCTAAGACCGATAGCGATGCACAAGCATTAAAAGATCTGGTCAGAAAACTAATCCAAACGAGATTACGACACATTTAGCAAAAGGTGTTGGATATTAAGTACACTTAAAAACACAAGCAGACACACTCACTACTTTAAAACAGCACCGCTGTCCTTTACCTCAAATAACTCACGTGACTCCACAGCGCCATCTGCCGACTGTCATCTATTTAATGCCTCGGATGGCCAGAGACTCGCAGCCTCTAGTTCTAGCCAATCAGAAAACGTAGCTCGCTTCCTCTTGACCAATCAGAACATGGAATTCTTATTAAATAACGCCCATTCGATTTATAGGCACGTTTTGTTGCGTGCGCAAATCAAATGCTACAGCACATCATTTATTAAACATGTAATTCGCTTGGTTATTTGTAATTAAGATAATTCAGTTTATGCCGCTAATGGCAAACGAGTGAATTAGAGCTGACTCTTTTAAAATATATGTTAATTATTTGACTTCCTTCATTTTCCTATGCATCCTGCCATCTGGTGGATAATGGTATAAAGACTTCATAAAGATGGATAGATGCATTTACTTTTACTTTATTTCTGAAGTCATGTGTCACGAGTCTTTCAAAGTTTATGTAAATGAAATTTTAAAACTATAATTATGAGGGCAAAAGTCGTTACTGGGTTACTTTATTGCAAAGGATCTGAGAGAAAATTTTACATTCATTTCAACTGTGTGTGGTTCACAGACATTTGTGTGCTTGGTGTTTAAATAGTGTTTATGTAACACATGTACAACACAGCAGGTCTTCAAATTGTATTTATTCATACAAAATTCAGTAACTTACACATTTTCACACTTCCAAATGTCATACAATGCATTAAGTTCACAACCCTCGAAAACAACATTCATTTTATCCAAGAAAAATATTTCATTTCCACCAATTCCCATTATCCATCTGTTGCCTATGAGGCTAGTGCACTAAAAAGAAAAAAGAGGCACAATTTTGCATTTCACATTAAAATGTTTACCACTAAAGAGGAGCCGACTAAAAATCCTCGCTCTTGAATAACAAATTAGATAATAATAGCCAGGCTGAAATCAAGACAGACATTGCTTTGATTTGAGGTGTTTTACTCACACGGTACTTATCTTATTATTAGTGTCCACAGGACAGGATTTTAGCACGGTCTTCTAAAGTAGCTTTGTAGTTGTAATAGGATTTACTTTATGTTTGCTTTAGGAATTTTCTGCTTTTGAGCTAAAAGTCAATAAGCTTACATAACCGTACCATGTTAAATAAATAATGAGCTTAGTGCTCAAGCTAATTTAATAATAAAACATCTATGTACAAGGTCTTCTTGACCATATTTCATTTTAATTATTAAGGCTGAGTGAAAATGAAAAAGCCACAAGAGAAGATTATAGATAGTGTGATGTAAATTAAGCAATTCTTGAAGTAATTCGTATTGATTTGACTATACGAAATAGTGCCTGTTCTAAACATTCGTAACATTTTTGGTCCTCCGATTGGCTTTCACACAAAAGCTTAGAGGCACTTCACATAAATAAAAGCAACATTCTTCGCTGGATAAAAGCTGGAAGAGGCACTTTAATACTCAAAAACACTAAAAGTCTTTGGACTCCAAGAAGCACAGTATGGATTATGGTTTCAATTCACACACAGTGTAATGGCAGATTACTTTCGGTCCACAAATCTAATGTTGATGGGTGATCCCGGACAGAGCAGGCCATGAGTCTTAGCATGCACATCAGCAGTCTGGGGAGACACCTCAATGTGGAACTTCTGCAGGAGCTGTGATGGAGAACAACATCAATACACTATTAGACAAGGGAATTAGTGTTCACATTCAAGTAATATCTGTCTTTATTTATTAATAGTAGCACAACTATGGTTTGGATCTTTTGAATTTTGAGACACATATTTAAACAAGCACCTGTGTAAGAGCCAGATGCATCTCCAGCTCGGCTATTCTCCTCCCGATGCAGCTACGGATGCCGTAGCCAAACGGGATGGAGCCAAAGTTATCGACACGGTCAGAGGCATCCTTGCGAATCCAACGATCTGGACGGAACTCTCCGGGACGGGGGAAGTTCTCTTCGTCCATAGAGGTGGAGTAATGACACAGAGCCAGCTGAGTCTGTGAACACAGGAAGATGGGAGATTTTTCAATAAAAACAATAGCTACTATGTTAAGTTATTAGTTATTGATTTAATAATTATTTATAAAGTATATTAATATAAATGGTTTTGTTATCAATATAGATTCAAATTGAAATGAATTCTCAAAAAAAAAAATTCCCCCTGAAATTTCCAGAGGCCTCCTAGTGGGTTGAGAACCACTGATTGAAGTCATTCCCATTATTGTGTAACAATTGTTTTCTTTTAAAGTGTAAACTTTTTAACATAATTAGTCCTGTGACAATACAAATCAATGTGTTTTTTTAAGGCATTGGACTCAGACTTAATTCCTGAAGGGCCACAGCTCTAAACAGTTTTGCTCTAACCCTAATCAAACAAATTTGATCCAGCCAACCAAGGTCTTCAGGATCACTAGAAACGTCCAAGCAGGTCTGATTTGGAGCTGGTTGGAACTAAACTCTGCAGAGCTGTGGCCCTCCAGGAATTGAGTTTGAGACTACTGCATTAAGGTAATGAAATCTAGAGCTGTAGGAAAGAAAGACATAAAACAATGCTTCTACTCTGGCAGGTTTTGACACGTGTTTATGACACAAGCATATAAAAATGTGCTTTGCATGCACATACAGCCACATGATTTATGTTCTTACCCCTTTAGGGATGAAATAACCTCCAACAATCAGATCCTCCTGTGTAACGCGTCCATTTCCAGGCAGAACAGGGAAAAGCCTGCATGTGTTAGAGAGGCGGAGGGAAGTGTTTATACGGTTAGATTTTTGAATGATCACTGTATTTCTGTCCTCAACTCAATAAACTTCAATGACTAATGGGTGGTGGGCAAAGCTTACCTGAGAGTCTCTTTAACAAGCCCTCTAATAAGGGGCAAATGAGCAACATCCTCTCCGGTTGGGACACGCCCACCCAGCACTCGGTCGACTTCCTCAAAAATGTCCTGCTGTATTATGGGATGTCTTGCTAAAAGGTATGTGCTCCATGACAGTGTGAAAGAGGTCTGTAGAGAGGCAGAGACAAGAACATTTGATTACTTATTAGAGATTAGTAACGTGATCTACACTAATTCCTCTGCTTGGTGCAAAATTAAAAAAATGGGGAATAATGCATGACATAGTTAAGAAATATCATAAAAGCAGATGTTTTTCTGAAACATGGTGCAAATGTGATATTGATTTATACCACAGTATTTTGCCAGTGAAAATATGTCTAAACATGGCCACGGTAGCGTTTCACTGAATGGATGAGCCATTTTGAACGAGTCAGTTGAATAAAGGATTCAATGACTCATTCATTAAGACGTTGTTTAATTTTTCCATTTAAAAAAGTATAATTTCATTATTCTCATCCTTTCATATTTCTTAATTCAGAATTTTATATTTAAAACATTAATCTCATAAAACCTTATTATGGAATTGCATTGTAAATGCATTCATACCACCTTTGAGCTGCATTAAATCGTACATCTAAAGGTGTAAATACATCTAAATGCCACTTTAAATGCAGTTTCTGTGCCATTTTGGAGTTCCAAAAATGAATTTTGTTAATACTGATTTCATTTGATTGGTACCAGCAATTAAAATAATTAGGATAGAATCATGATGGCCAATTACTCTAATTGAATTTACTGCTAAAAATATGAATTTTACATTAATTATGCAGAATACATTTTAATACAGTTAAAAGAAATGTAAAAAAAAAATGGCGCTGGAAATCAAATTAAGGGACAAATAATGCCTTTTGAAGCTCTATTACATTTTGCAGTTTTGCATAAAACGTTCCCTTACATAACCACTGATTCACTCCCATTGACTGATTCTCCCAAACATGTCCACCCCCACCCCCCCCCCCCCCCCCCCCCAAATGCCTCCTTTCAAAGATTGCCCAGTAAACATCATTCACTCCCTTTTTTGGCCATCTCTCTCCACCCCTTCATCCTGTAATAAACCACCTCCCATGCTTCTCTCTATTCATCATTACTTTTATCTCAGATAAATCTGGGCCTAAAGCGGCTGATGTCATGTGTGTTCAGCTCCAGTGATCACAGTGTTCACCTTTTTGGGTGACTAATTCCTTTTTGGAGCGAGAACCCAAAACAGGCTCCTTGCCTCAGAGGTAAAGAGAAAACAAAACAGAGAGACAGACAGGTGGAGAGGAAAAGATTACATGACCGGCTTTGGCTCACGATGGCTAATGTGATCATTCGGCTGAAAGAAAGAGAGAGAAAGATCAAAGAGAAAAGGATGCCAACTGACTCATCAGTGAAATGGGAGAGTCTTAGCAGGGCTTGGATATTGTGGGTATGAGATGTATGGAGAGAGGTCAGCGTTAGGTCAGGTCAACACAGACTTCTCCATGGAGACCTCAGACACCCGTTACGATTTGACCGTTTGAAAAGAGTTCACAGGAAGAGAAGAAGTCGCCTGAGATGCTGTCCTGATGAGAAGGTTTATTTATCATCACCATTAGATGCAACCATTTCTCCAGCTGTCTCAATACACAATGTATTCTGCTTTTTAAATCACCACACATGCATTCAATGCTTGAAGAGACTGAAGAATAACTTCAGTAAAGGTAAGATTAATTTGGGTTACTGAGTGTCTACCATTGAATTTGTGCCAAATTACAAGTCATGAACCACAAGTTGAGAAGCAATGACTTAACAGCAGCTATTGGACCAGCTCTTACCGTATCCACACCAGCCAGAAGCATTTCTGTCATGTTTGCGTAGATCTCTTCCAGATTCATCTCTCTGGTGACCAGCATGTGAGTCAGCAACCCTCCTTTAATCTCTTGGCCTTTCTTCATCTTCTTTTTGATCTCTGAAAGTCTCTTGTCCACGTGGATCTGGCCTAAAACACACATTTATACAAACTTTTAACAAAAAGACCAATTTTCTCACAATGACACTGAACCCCAGCACAGTTCCCTCTGCTCTTACTGAATTTGAAGAGGCCGTCCCATGAGCTGCAGAATTCCTCCCAAGGTTTGGGAATGATGGGGCGCAGCCATTTGGGAATGGCCCCGGCGTACATGGTGGTCTTGAAGGAGCTGAACATGAGGTGGAGTGCAGCAATGTACTCCTGACTCATCTTGGGAATTTCGTTTTCCAAGCAGCCCAGACGGGTTTCGTACAAAATGGTTGCAACACCTAGGAAAGAGTTTAACATTGTGTTTTTCATAATTTCCAATTTACCATACTGAATCTCCCACAAATAATAGCAATTATTTGATAAGGTTTTCGTGTGCTAATCTAAATCTTATCTGAATCTTTAATCCACTGTCCACAAATATCCACAAATAGTCACACTTCAGAGGGTTTATCAGAAATTACACTTTCAACTATATGTGCATGTTAGAATTTAGTGGGCCATTTTCTGATATCAGCAAATGACAATTAAGAGATCATTAATATTCAAAAAATACTACGGATCTAACTCTTCTGTATTTGTGAAACAACAAAAACTTAACCTAAACTGAGCTAATTAATGTCACTATTATGTAGAGCTAAAATTACGAATAATTTTCTGTCTATTTATATAGCTAATATCAATTATGAAGTCATAATTGATTAACTCTGCGACACTGACAGAATCTGATTCAGAATGAGCTTTATTGCCAGTTATGTTTACACATACGAGGAATCGGTTTTTTTGACAGAAGCTTCCACAGTGCAACAGAATCACAGCAACAAGACAAAACACAGATAATAAGAAATTGACTTTACTGACACTCATTAAATTAAATTAAATCAACATTGAACTTAACTGAGCTGATTAATGGCACTTTTGTCTTCTATAGAGTTAGCTTAAATTCATGTTGTGTCATCATTGATTAACTTTGCACCTATCAACACTAATCTGAATTGAGCCGATTATGGACCCTATTATCTTCTACAGAGCTGCTTTTGTAGCTAAAATTGCAGTTGTTTCATCACTGGTGAACTTTGCAGCATTGACGGTGTTATTAAACTAATCTGAAAATCTGTTTTGCTGTACAACTATGTAAAAAGGTGACAAAACAACACTTGCTTTAAAAAAAAATCTCCCTTCCTTTCCAATTTACCACAATAACGCACACTCTGCCCTCAGGCTCACCTTCCATGGCATATTTGAAGAACAGGTCATTGATGTTAAGGACAGTCTGTCTGTCGTCCTGCTGGCTACGCAGTGTCTTCACTCTCTCCACCAGGTCGGCCACCACAGCGTTGACGTCAGGGGAGAAAACAGTCACATCTCTGGGCCGCATAACCAGCTGCCGCAGAACACTGCGCATCTTCAGCCATTCGTCCCCCTCACTGGAGATACAAAACATCTTATATTTGTTATCAGAGACAGACACATATTAAAAATATATTGGGATATTGCAGATTCACGTTACGAATTTGTCATTTGTCATTGTCATTTAAGATTTTGAAAATATTTTTTTAAAGAAACCTTTCAAATTCACCAAGGCCACAATTATATGACCAAAACAATATATATTATTACCATTTAAAATATAAACAACTGTTTCTATTTTATTTTTTTAAATGTAATTCGTTCATGTAATGTATATATATTTTTGTGTAAACCCTGATGTTTTTTAGGATTCTTTGATAAAAGAACAGCATTCAATGGAAACAGAAATCAATTGTAATTGTAACTGTTGATCAATTTAATGTGCACTTCCCTTGCTGAATGAAAGTATCAAAAGTCTTAATTATCTCAAACCATTTAACAACAGTGTACCATTTTAATCCAAAGAGACAAACCAAGTTATGCATTAGACTACAGCACTGCTCAAGAAAGCACATCAGCATGTACTTACGCTGAGATGAGTCCAGTAGATCTTCCTCTCAAATCTCTGTACTCCTTCCAGGACTCCATGTTACCCCTCTGAGGAGTCTCGCCTTCACTCCTGAGAACATGTGCCACCATGTCTCTGTCAGCGATGGACACCACCAGCTGAGGTCCAAATCGAGATTTGAAGATCTTCCCATACTTCTGAGAATGCTCCAACTACAAAAAGATTTGTAAAGCGGATCAATGTGGATCTCAGAAATGCACTTGAACCATATAAATACAATTTTAATTTTGATGGATTTCTTTTGTCCTTGTTTTTGGCTAATCTGCATTATAGTCGTTTGTTTAGATGTTTCCTTCAAACTTTAAACGCTTTATTGAAATTTACTGACAATATCTATGTCTCCCTAAAGATTATATGGCTCTTTGCCAAATGCTCAGTATGCACAGGAAGACATTTCCCGGTATGGATGGCCCATTTGCAAACACGGCCCTCACTGCGAGCTCGCCCACTTTCATCCCCCTTCTCAAGTCGTAAGTACTTTTCATACTAAATAAGACAACACAAAGGCCCCTCTGTGTATCCTCAGCCAGAAAAATCCTGGAAGACATTTATCATCTTTCACAGTCCTAAGACAACTTCACCACTGGCCATTTTAGATAAGTATTAGAGAATTTCTGGCTCTGTTTCAGTGCATGGGAGATTCAACTGGTCATGTTCCACAGAATTTTGAATTGGAATGACATTTAGAGGAATTGAATTTCCTGAAAATGTGAAAGAAAATCAAGATACAAACGAGGGTTTTCATTATCACTGCATCAACACATAATTCCATCATTCATTAAAACTGATTGTGCATATTTACTCCTTGATTTTTCATTAATGATTAAATATTTGTCTAGTTTAAGTGCAACTATAACCTTAGATTAGCAATTATAACCAAATATATTTTTGCACCTGATTTGACCTTTAGTACCTATATGAGATTGTGATCCGCAGTCAAAAAAACCCCCTGTTTTCTTTTTAGTGTTTATTTTGTAATGCTGGCATTTGTTGGATTTTTGTACTACAATTTTTTTTTCTCATCCAGTATTTTGAGGATACCGCCTCCATTGCTTCCTCAGAGGAAACATCTTGTATATAATAAACATACCATATACAGTACATACTGAAAAATGGTAAAGTTTTAACATCTAAACTAGTTTTATTAAAGTAAAAAAAAAAGTTTCATATTAAAATACATTAATTTATATGAACAAGACAAAATATTAGGGGTTAAATCAGTATTTTTTTTAAATGTCAAAGAAGGCCTTGAGCTAAAATATTAGTTTTGTCCTGTTGGTGGTTAATATAAAACAGCATTAAAAAGTTTATAAATCACAAATTTTTCTAAAGAAACATTGTCCAATAGCAACACCAGCAGGTAAAGTTACAGCAGGAGTCTGCATCTTTCTCGACTCCCCTGAGCCCATTGAATTTTGAAGGACTCGTGTCCAAATGTAGCAATGAATTTTCACCATAGCCAGAAGTCAGGATGGGATTAGTCTCGCGTAGCTAGATCTTCAGACTGACGGCTGAAGGTCGGGAATCCATGGCAGCTTTCTTTGGCCAAGGCCCGCCCCATAAGGCCATTTGACCGTATTTGAAAGATCCTATGCCACAAACTTTAAATATTTCTCATACATTTGAAAACCCAGCGTTTAGTTGATCCTGATCCTGAAGTGCTCATCGTCAGTTTTAAACTCGACATCTTTCTTCTTTGTGAGGGGGTTTGGCGCCATGGATTCTTTGATTCCAGGCAGAACATTAAAAAACGTGACACATCTCGCAGAAATCCTGTATAATTCAACCAATCCAATGATGACTTTGACATTGATGAAGTGTTTCCAATTTTGTGTCCCATATGCATCAGATGTTTAGCTAACGGTCTGTGGGCATGACATCTGAGCCTGAGGTTGAGATATGAGTTTCCAGATTAGTTTCGCACAGCTAATGTCTTCAGATCTGCCAAAAATATAGCGATGACTATCAGATTGTTGATACCTGAACCTCTCAAACTCTACATATCGAGTTATCTGCACAACTGGTGAATCTAATGTGTTGTGCCGACAAGCTAAAGGCTTAGCTTGTGTGCGACATGCTTATTTTAGAAGATTGTTTTGTTCATTTATTTTATTTTATTTATTTATTTTTATAATTGTATTATCAGTTGTATTAAAATTCTCCCCCTATCAGTTTCTATTATACAGTAGATCAGGGCACAGGTGAAGTCAGGAAACGTCTCATATATTCAGATATAGCCAAACTTTGTTTCGGCAAAATAATACTTAATGTCATGAGAACATGATCGGTGTTGGAATTTTTAGTTAGTAATCAGCTTGGTAAAAATAAAAGTAAAACTCCACGTCTGTGAACTTACCAAGTTTTGATGTCCCTGACTCGAACAATTCTAAAGTAACTAAACATTAACTACATAAAAAACACAAATAAAATATAATTACTGCACTGAGTTAGCTATTATTTTTGGGGAAAAATTTGAAAACACTAACTTCATGAGAATATTGGTTACATTGTTAATGTAAAAGTATATAAAAAAAAATTTCTTACTCTGATAGCGTAAGCAGTGGTTTCTAAACAATAGACTCCATGGGATATGAGTTTACATTTTATTTAAAAAAAAAAAAACACAACCCCCGCACACCACTGCACTGTATATCAGGAATTACATTCGTGTGTATTCATATCTGAGTGGCCCAAATCTCTGTCGGATAGCTGGCGATCTTTATAGCTGGCCATTCTTGAGGTGTTTGAATTGCAAATATAATTCGAATCCAATCCCTCGTGTAGACTGCGCCTGGAATAAAATAAGGTTTGCGACTGTCTCTCTCGATGGGGTGGAGACTGCACTCTCCAGTTTATGAAACTCCTTAAGTAATCCAACACCTCACGTGTCCGCACTGAACATTACGTAGCCGAGTCTCGACTGTGTCCCAAACAAATAAATCTTTATTTACGTTAAAGTAAACTTTAAAGTTTATTTAACGCTTGTGCAACAATGGTCACTGGCAGTTTCGGGCAAGTACCTTCTGTCAACTCGTAAGATAAAAAGTTACAGGAATTTAAGTTTAGAACAAATTGAATTTTTTTTTTTTTTTTTTTTTTTTTGTTAAATGAAACCATATGGATGAGTCTACATGATGGCGTCTGGGTCTTATCCACTGAACGTGTATTGAAGGTGTAAACTGTGCACTTGAAGACACATCATTGAAATGCAAACACAGAAAGTAACGCGTAACGGTGGTCCCATCTGACCGCACTACCCGACTCACCTGGATCTCGTGGATGCGGCTGAACCCATCTCGGTAGAAGAACTCAATGAGGTTCGACATGGTGCTGGGTCCGGGCATCTCATGGAGGGTCTTCACTCTCGCCACCTTCTGCTCCTCAGCGACGGGGCGCACCATGTTCTCCTCCTTCAGATCCTCCTGACTGTGCGCCGCGATCTCCAGAGAGCCCTTCGCCACGGACTTGTGCAGCCCGTGGGTTTGGAGGAGAAACTGCTTGCATGAATCCTGCAGCAGACTCTTGCGGGCCAGGTGCAGAATATTGCTTTGAAGAGACATCTCAAAGACTGTATACGTGCCACCGAGTTGAAACCAGGAGTGTCTTGGAGAAGCCGAGGTGTTCGCAGACTGAAGCGAATGCGCACTGATGCGTGGCGCGCAGCGGCTTTTTAAAGGTCCACGGGAGAGGTGCGGGATCAGCGAAAGGGATTGGACGCTGGAGTTTGGCCTTGGCAGGAACAGATGACCTCACGCACGCCCCACGAGGCAGTGGACGTCGATGAAAAGCTGAAGTGAAGGATTTTCTTTTGTTGCAATATAAAATGTGGATTACATAAATCGACTGTGGCTGGCAGCTCCTGAGTTGACCGCATTAGACTCTTTAGTCCTCAAAACACCGAGTTATCAGACATTCTAGTCACAATAATAAACAAGTAATTGTTTTAAGTCTCTTGAAAGCTTTACATTTAAGAATGTAGGCCCAGCTTTAAGCCGCAGTCAAAATACAACCATACTTTAAAGTCAAGGCTTTAACCTGGGACCAAAGTAATTTTGATGTAATGCCTAAATTATGGCGAAAATAATTTATCATTGCAATATAGCCAATTACTGTTTTTTAGCCTATTATTTATATCATGAAACAAATGTCTTTTTTTTTTTTATCATTAGCTATTTATCATTCGTTTGATCTGATTGGCCATTTCATTCATTTTGACATTGACAAGCGCTGTTAAAATGCAACTTTTAAAACTTTCACTGTTAAAAATAAAGGTGCTTCACGATGCTATAGCTAGAATAACCTTTTTGTCTAAATGGTTACAAAAAGAACCTTAACCTTAACATCTTAACACCTATCTTTTTCAAAAAAAGATTATTTGTGGTGAAAGAATGTTCTTCCGTTGGTGATGGTTCTGTAAAGAACCTTTGACTGAGAATGTTTATTTGTTGAACAAAAATGGATCTTCTGGAAACGCTATGAAGATTCTTTTGAAGTACCTTTATTTTTAAGAGAGTTCTTGTCATCCTAACAACAAACAAAGTGGTGCGTAATGCATGGCCGCAGATATTATACAAGATACCAGCAAATACTGAGGGGACAGTTTGGCTATAGGCTACTTCTAAACATTGGGGGGACTTGTCCCCCTCTGGTGGTGGGCCCTGTAAAAAAATAGATTTAGATTTCATATCCCTCCTTGTTTGTTATTTGGACATTGTAAAAATCTCTTGGCCAAGTTTCATGTCGCTGCATGAGTGCAAATGTATTTTTGAGTTCATTTACTCTCAGAAAACAAAGCTATCAAAAGGTAGGCTATATGTCACTTTTAAAGTACTAATATGTACTTATGTATCATTCAGGGGTAAATAATGTACAAAGATGTACCTTTTAGCCCTACATTACCGTCCCATCAGGCACTTCATCAAGTGTGTAGTTTGGGGGCACCTGAGGTAAGGATCTTTATTTTACACAAATGCAAATCTCGTCTGAGCATTGCTAAGCTCTGGGTAGCACACTATTGCCAAACTTTACACAAAAACACACTTGTTTTTGAAGTCCTGGAAAAAAGGGGGATTCATCTCATTAGAACAGCTTGTACTGGGTCATACAGCAGGAATATTCACCCTAAATGTTGGTTTTAATACTCATACATACTGATCCCCACCCTCCTCCTCCTCTTTTTATTGTCAGACCTGTTACATAACATGTATTGTTCATTTCCTTTTCATGAAAACTGCATCATCTAAATATGTAATTTCGTAAGTGTTCCCATATGTTAAATGTTGTCAAGTCTGTATGAAAAGACTCACAGAGTCCCGCTGTTTGAGGACTATTTGTATTTAGTCCCTCTTTTTTAATAACAAGAGAAAATCAAGCTCAGAATGTTTTTCCCAGATTTCTCATCCTAAGAATGAAAGATTCAATTTATGCTACAGAAAATAACTTTTGTGTTGCCTGCCTCTATTTAAATCTTTCTGTGTCCTTCATATTAAACTATTGATACTACACACGCAAAGACACAGAAGGAAAGCCCACTGATTATCCTCTCTAGAGAATTCACATGCTTGCTCGGCATCAAAACCACTGTCTCCGAGCCAAGCGGATCTGGATATTAAAAAGGGAAAAGCCCCAAACACTACAATCTCAGAAGACTTAGTTTGCCAACACAATTGTTTAAGATTGCTTTGCCTTTGTGTTCTTAGACCAGTGTTTGGCAATCACAGGTGCATGAGGCTTCTCACTTAACTATAATCATATTAATAATCACAATCCTCTAATCCTGTAATCACCATTCGTTGTTTATCATGTAGCTGATTTTATTGTTAGGTGCACATGCAAAAAGCAGAAAGGACTCGGGTAAAGCGGCTCAATGGGCATAACAACGATCTGGCACGAGACACAGAGAGACTTAACACTAGTAACAGGGAAGGAAATGCAATGAAGTAGAGCTGGTAAAGCAAATGAACTCAAGGTGATAAAGGGACATGAGACCAACAGAAGAGCACATGACAAACAGCAACAAACACAAGTCAAGACAGCACATGGCAGCTTTACTCAATCATCAGCCGTGTGCTAAAACCAGAGCCAAGAGAAGTGAAGCAGGATCCTGCACTGACACTTGAAATTGCATTTACAAAATACCAAATCATGTTTTAAAATGATGTTCTCTACATTGACACAGCTGCTGCAAATTCAATGAAATAATGCAAACAAGATAATTGAAAGGAAGTTAAGTGTTACCACTGGATGCTTTTTATTGTCATGGTTTTATGTTAGATATATAAATATACAGTATTCAAACGTTTGTAATAATATTTTTTTTGTATTTGAAAGAAATATCTTATGCTTATAAATTGTTTATTTTTTTATATACACACATGTACACATATATACACAGTATATTACAGTACACACATTTATAATATTAATAAATATTGATTTTCAGTTGATATTCTATAATAATAATGACGATGATAATAATAATACAGCCAATAGGATAATAATACGAGCCATTATTAGAGCACCAAAGCAGCATATTAGAATAATTTATGAAGGATCATGTGGCACTGAAAACTGTAATGAGAGTAATGATGCTGAAAAAACATTGTTTTAAATTGTAATTTTTCTCAGTGTTATGGTTTTTGCTATATTTTTGATTAAATAAATGCAGTCTTGGCCTCTTTGATGAAAGTAAAATACAGCATTAATTTGTCGTAGAAATTTCTGTGACATCAGAAATGTCTTCACTGTCACTTTGAATTAATTTAGTGCATCCCTGCTAAATAAAAGCTTTTATTTTCCCTTCTGTCTTTTTTAAACTAAGCATTTAGATGTTGTGACCATTTCTTTTATGTACCTTCGAGCAGGTATGCTAATAACCTTAAGGCGAGACAATGAAAAAAAAAAAGGCTAAACTTATAGAAGCAAGGGACTGGTTCACTCAGCAATAGTTCCTCACAATTTGACAACATATGGACAACAGTGACAGGAAATCATAATGCCTTACAAATTAAAGAACTTACTAAAAAGAAGACTTATAAGAGAGACAATTACAGAGACAATCATTGTGAAAAGAGACTCATATTCTGATACAGTATGAGGTCTATTCAGATGTCATTGCTTGAACCTACATTACATATCCTTTAAGTGATCACTGGATCAGCCAGAATTAAACTAGAATCATAATCTAAAAATTTGCTGTCGAAAGAAGCAGGTAGGTTTTGTATTGTTATGAACATTTCCATGCCTTTATGGCATATTTTTAGATGTATAGAGAAAGTAAAACTACTCACATAAGACTATATAAGTATTTCGTAAGTGTATAAACATACACTTCACCCCAAAATAGACATATTCACACTGAACATATAGTATGTGGATAAAAGAAAAATCATGGATTTTAAATAATTAACTTTAAATAATTAAATAATTTCTGGGAAATTTCTCGGGAAACTTATATTTAAGCACAAAACATCTTTTAAACACATTAATAAATACATCTTAATTTTTAGTACAAAAGTTTTTAATATATACTTAAAAATTGTTGTCTAAGAAATTTTGTAATATTGTTAATTTTAGATGAATATAGCATGCGATACTGTCATGGCAGGGGCTACACATACATCATGTGTCTTTTACGGAATGAGTGTGTTGAGGTAGCTGCTGAATAAATAACTAGTTTGTTTTGAGGAGAAGCATGGCAGGATCGCATTAATATGCATTTTATATATGAATTGATGAATCACCTCAGACTCCTATGGCAAGAACATCAATTTAAAACTAATAATTTGCATGTTCTTGTAGCTCAGCTGGTGGTGAAAACCCCAAAACAACAGGTTTAAGAAACCTGTGCTGGAAGTCACTTTAAATTTGTCTGAATACATGAACTTAAAATCCAGCTCTGTTTTTCATTAGTTTGTACACTGAAGAATGTGAGGCTTGTTCTTTTCATTTCCATCCATAATGAGATTACAAACTTCCGGATTTCTCCTAGTGTGAGACTAGATGATTATTTGATTCAGCAAAACACATGAAGTGACATGGGGACAGGTTTCGGTGTTGGCTGGAGTGGTTCCCTTCAGCACCATTGTGAGAAGAGATTACATTTACAGGCACAAGAGATCAATTCAGTTCATTGTGAAAAAAACTAAACAAAACATTGCATTCACTAGATGTACAGTGAGATAAACAGCAAAGACTTTAGTTCCACCCTATATCTTGATTTTTTTTTAAAGGGATAATCCACCCAAAATTATAATATATACAGTGGGGATCGAAAGTTTGGGCACCCCTTGCAGAATCTGTGAAAATATGAGTAATTTTCAAAAAATAAGAGAGATCATACTAAATGCAAGTTATTTTTATTTAGTACTATCCTGAGTAAGATATTGTACATAAAAGATATTAACATTTAGTCCACAAGACAAAAAAAAATTGCTGAAATTATTAAAATAACCCCACTCAAAAGTTTGGGAACCCTTGGTTCTTAGTACTGTGTGTGGTCACCTGATGATCCTCGACTGTCTTTCTGTTTTGTGATGGTTGTGCATGAGTCCCTTGTTTGTTCTGAACAGTTAAACTGAGCAGCGTTCTTCAGAAAAATCTTTAAGGTCCTGCAGATTCTTCAGTTTTCCAGCATCTTTGCATATTTGAACCCTTTCCAGCGGTGACTTTATGATTTTGAGTTACATCTTATCACACTGAGGACATTTGAGGGACTCAAACACAACTATTTAAAAAGATTCAAACGTTCACTGATGCTCCAGAAGGAAACAAGATGCATTAAGGGGGGTGAAAACTTTTGGAATTTGAAGATCAAGGTAAATTGTACTTAATTTGTGTACCGGGAAACATACAAGTATCTTCTGTTGCTTACGAAGGGCAGAACTAAATGGAAAAAAATTATATTTCAACAAAATTTGGCCATCTCCATCATGTTCAAAAGTTTTCACCCCCCAGCTCTTAATGCATCTTGTTTCCTTCTGGAGCATCAGTGAACGTTTGAATCTTTTTAAATAGTTGTGTTTGAGTCCCTCAAATGTCCTCAGTCTGAAAAGATGCATCTCAAAATCATAAAGTCACTGCTGGAAAGGGTTCAAATATGCAAAGATGCTGGAAAACTGAAGAATCTGCAGGACTTTAAAGATTTTTCTGAAGAACGCTGCTCGGTTTAACTGTTCAGAACAAACAAGGGACTCATGCACAACCATCACAAAACAGAAAGACAGTCGAGGATCATCAGGTGACCACACACAGTACTAAGAACCAAGGGCTCCCAAACTTTTGAGTGGGGTTATTTTAATAATTTCAGCATTCTTTTTTGTCTTGTGGACTAAATGTTAATATATTTTATGTATAATATCTTACTCAGGACAGTACTAAATAAAATATAACATGCATTTAGTATGATTTCTCTTATTATTTCGAAAATTACTCGCATTTTCACAGATTCTGCAAAGGGTGCCCAAACTTTCGAGCCCCACTGTATATATAAAGATAATTTTAAGAAATGCATCAACGATTGCACAAAATAAAGTCATGCAGGTTTTGAATGAGAAAGACAGTAGAACTTGAAACTTGACAGTAGAAAAAATATTTGAACCGTGAAAAGAGCCCCTCACTATTTAATAAAACTTCAAATTATGCAAGTATGGTTAATTGGCTTGCTAGTCACATTAGGACAAATTTTACATTACATGAAATTCTTATAAAATAAAAAGTATTTTATCATTTAGTCACACTTTAGTTGTTCCAAACCTGTATGAGTTAAATAAGAAAAACTATTTTCAGTAGTTTCTGGTCGCCATTGACTTTAATAGTATTCTTCTCCTAGTCCAGCAACTGCTTGGTTACCAACATTTTTCAAAGTATCTTCTTTTATGTTTCACAGAAGAAAGAAACTCATACAATTTTGGAACAACTTGAACAGAATGTCCACATTTGGGTGAACTATAGTAGTACGATTACTGAAATACTTTAAGCAGACTCAGGTCATTCACAAACGCGCTTTCTCACTCCAATTACTCTGTTACTACTTCTTTGGAATTTGTAAGAAAATAGTTCCACACAAGAGCATTTTTATGAACAAAAACCTAAAATATATATAAAAGTGTAATAACTGATACTGGACTGTTTAGTTCAATTGAATAAAAAATTAAAAAAAGCACACCACCCTCATTAATTGTATACATTAATGTTACTTAATGTATTGAGAACTAACAATAATATCTTAATAAATGAAAATTAACCAAGATTAATAAATACGGTTCATCATCAATGAGACAAAATCTTATCAGATACCAAAGTCCATTTTATTTGCTAAAAGTTTACCAGTAAATTTAAAAAGCAGGCTCTGTTTTGGCTTTTGCATACTGTACAAACTTTTTCCTTCAGTTTCCATTCAGTTTCTTACAACAAATTCAAAGAAATCCTTCTTAAAACTAAAAACATCCTGTTTGTAATACAGAGTTTTTAATCTTTCTGAAATGACAGCAGTTTTGCTTCTTTCTCACAGTCTTTAAACTGGTCTGTCTGAGACAAGCAGCCGTGAAGTGTCTTTTATTATGAAGCTGGGTGTCCCAGGAAGTGGCCTGCTCTCTCCAGATGCAGTGAACACATCAGCCGTGAGTGCGTTCACTTGCGGAAGCGTTTGAACAGAGGATGGACATTCTTGCCGGCTAAAGACTTGCCACTGCGGGACGTCTGGTATTCCATGTAGACGGTATCGTCTGCGCCAGACATGGAGCTCATAGTTCCCATACGGCGAGAAAACTATAGAAATGGTTCAAAAGAAAAAGAAAAAAAAACTCAATCCTTACTGACACGTTAAGCAGGTTAACATAAATCATCTTGACTCAAATACAGATTTAACCCAATCATAGAATGCCTGACTGTATGTCAAGGCCATGAACCAAGAAGACAGGCCGTATGGATTAAGAAATAAAAGTGTTTGGCCTGTTCTCAGCTGACATGAACATTTGATTTTCTCACTTAGTCAATCTAAAGCGTCTGGCTTTACACTGAGGTTTCTTTATGGGTGACCTTTCTTTTAATTCCGAACTGTGGTTAATGATCAAGATCAAAACAGCACCTCACACCCAACAAACAAATGAGGCGGCAGAGAGGAACAAAAACGAGTGGAGATACCTGTGGCTTCCCTCCCACGTCCCCCATCACCACTTCCTCTTCTGCGTCAAGATCTGATGCTGCCAGAACTTTCTGCAAGAGCTGCTGCTGTTCCTCACGAGAGGAAAACATCAAGTCTTCCTCCTCCATCCCAGCCAATTTTGTGATCACCTTAAAAGAAATGACAAGAATGAGATACGACGGACTGAGACTCGTTATTATTGCCATTCAGTCTGGCCATATTTCCAGTCAGCATCATCAAATTCAGGTGTCTGCAGTTCAAATATGATCTTGAGACCTTGAAACTGTATCCCTGGTCCACCAGGAAGCGCTGTCTCTTGGTGGAATAAGCCATTTCCTGTGTGTCCTGAGAGACGAGCGAGTAAAAGTAAGCATTGTATTCTTCCGCAACCATACCTGTGCAAAAAAGACATGACAGGTCAGTTTTAGTTTGCAATTTTGTCTGATGATCTGATAATTAAGAAATGTATCCAAAAATATTAAACTGCGATTCCTTCAAGGGTTGTTCGAGTCATGATGACTTCCAATAATCCATTACCTTTCTTGGCTCGCAGCACTCTCCCCAGTCTCTGAGCTTCCTGACGGCGAGAACCGCCGTGAGACGAGATCTGGATTAACACGTTTGCCTCTGGCAGGTCAAATGAAGTATCTCCAACCTGACAGAAGAAGAATGGAAGAAGAAAGCTGTCCCAATGCTCCAATAATCAACAAGCAAACCAGCAAAATAGGTGTGGAAAAGTAAAAATGCTTAAATCTTTAATGTAAAATCAGACAAATGGAACAAATATGAGAAAACTAGGGCCAAAACGTGAGATAGACATGACTGTGTTGCATTTCAACATCTAACACACAGGTGTAAAATACAATTTGAAGCCATTCCGTTAGTTTAGTAATATGATAATATACACTTTTAATTTCCTGGAGTTAAAACATTTATTATTTTTTTTTTTTTTTATGTGCTTTAAATTTTTATTTGTAGTTTAAAACAAATTTTCTTGATGTTGTATACAGGACGGAATGCTGTTTCAGCTTATATTTTATAGCAGGATAAGGCAAAGGCATTTCATGAAGATTAAAAGATGCAAATTAACCTATTTAAAAAGCAAATCAATAAATATGTTATTCTTTGGAGTTTTTTTTTTTAAGGCTTTTTTAGACATCTGTAATTGCATTAGTATTTAAAAAATTGTATGCACTATCTCTATTACATTCCATCTTTTCTCACCCCCACCTGAAGCCGTTCCCTATGCGGCTGCTCTTATCTTATTTGAATAGCCTGACTTTTTAGGACAATCATATCAGCACACGTGCATCATGTTTCCCATTAAATCATTTCCAAACATTTGCATTAAGGTTAAATGTAAAGTTAATGAAGTCAAGCCACGATCCCAGCATTCCTGAAATCAGTGTCTCAATTAGACAATCATACATAGACATGAAAGTTTTGCTCCTTTGTTGAAGTAAAAACAAAGCATTTTCTTCATATTTTTCAGGAAAAAAGGGGTAACACTTTATTTTGTTAGTCCACTTTAGACATTCTACTAGCAGTAAGTAACTTTGCAACTACATGTCAACTAGCAGTTGGTAGAGTATTAGTAGACTGTCTGCTTAATATCTTCTAACACTTTTTTGTCAACATATACTAAGCCTAAACCTACCCTAACAGTCTACTTTGAGAGTTAGTAGACATGTAGTTGCAAATTTCTGAGATTTAGTTGATATGTAGTTGACATGTAGTTACTATTGAAATAAAGTGTAACCAAAAAAGGCACATGTAAAATAAGTGTAAAATGTGTAATCTCTGCAGGACTGGCATCATCAAAATAAGCTATATTTACTGCTTTATTTACTTTGTCATGATTTGTTGACACAAGGGTTAAATCTTGACAACATTCAGAAATCTATTGTTTAGTCTGCTAGAATTTGTAGGATACATACTGTATTTTCCGGATTATAAGTCACTTTTTTTTTTTTATAGTTTGGCAGGTCCTGCGACTTATAGTCAGGTGCGACTTATTTATCAAAATTAATTTGACATGAACCAAGAGAAATGAACTAAGAGAAATGAACCAAGAGAAAACATTACCATCTACAGTCGCCAGAGGGCGCTCTATGCTGCTCAGTGCTCCTGTAGTCTACACTGAGCAGCATAGAGCGCCCTCTCGCGGCTGTAGACGGTAATGTTTTCTCTTGGTTCTTGGTTCTAAATAAATGTGACTTATAGTCCAGTGCGACTTATATATATATATAACGTATTTTTGGACTGATGCGACTCAGGTGCGACTTATAGTCCGAAAAAATACGGTAGTTTTAAGATGTTTTAAACAGCAAGCAGAGTGTTTGTTTCAAGTCTTAACACATCTTGGACAAATGAATGTTATTAGTATTTCTAAAGTACCTAAAATGCAGAAATGTATTTGATTTCTTGAAATATAGTATGAACGATGTTCTGAAGGGAATTAAAGGGTCACATCACCTCTGCTGAACTCTATTAACTTTGCATTTACAGCAACACACCAACTTCTGTCAGTGTAAAAGTAGTGTTGAGATTGAATTAAATGCTGGTTAACATGAAACCAATTCTTCATTGACATAGGTTGCAGACTTTTTCATTTGTGTAAAAGAGGCTAAGAATAACACCTCAAAAATGAAAAGTTACAAATGAAAAATACTAATCTCCATTATCACAGGAAAGTGAGCAAAGGTAGGCCGTTTACCTTGGAGATGAAGATGGTATTGATTTTGGGATTGTGTTTAAAGTTCTGAAGGATCTGCATACGTTCTCCTTGAGATGTGGGTCCATAAATATACGGTCTGATGAGAAAAAAACAGAAGAGATTGTATGTGTACATATGTACAACAAAAATCATATATATCATCTTGAGCATGTTGAAGAAAACATTTCAGACAAGGGAGTTCACACGCTTACATATTGGCCAAAAATATAATATAATCAAATCGTATTTTTAGCAGAATTCCATTGTATGTTATTATATATAAAAATGATATAAATAAAAATATAAAGAAACCACTAAAAGTTTGCTAACTTCAAGTCTTACAGTGTCGCCATACAGTATGAGATTTAGAGTTTAGCCTTTCGAACAAACTTTGCACACTTTACAAGAAAAAGCCCATTAATTTGGCAAAGTTAAAGGGGATTAATAGCAAAGTAAAGCTGATTACAGGTTGCGCCAGGGCCAGACTCTAGAACACCCGGTCACAAACACAGGTTTACACGTTTTTGTGGATCATTTGGGCTCATGCGGTGTGTTGAGCTCTTTTGTGTAAGCTGCTCACTACCAGCTTTTAGTTAGTTTATGACTTTGTTGATAATGCACGTTTCTGAGCTCTTAGCATGCTTTTGAATAGCATTAAAAAGAAAAAAGAAAAAATGAAAAGAAAAACATAAAATACAGTCCTGAAAACACCCTGAAGGGCCAAGAAAAAAATATGTTTTTGCATAAAGAAACAACATAGCATGACTTCTGTGGTGATTTCAAATCCAGCTATACTGTAAAACTACACTACCCAAGAGAGTTCTATCAATAAGAAAAACAGCTTTTAGCAAAAAAAAAAAACCTGCTGCTTGTGTGAACAGCAGATGTTATGCAATTTCTGGGACAGTCAATGTTTTATGTCTGAAAGCACCTAAAAAAGCTTTCTTTTTTTCTGAATTTCAAAAACCTTTCAACAAAAAAATATTTCATGCTTATAAAGCAAAGCAAAGGGAAACTACCTCCAAAGTCACTGAAAAAAGTGGGAAATGACTATTGAGCTTTACAGCAAAGCACTGGTGTATGCATACGTGTTTGAATGAGAAGGATTACTTGTTCAGGCGGATGGCGTATTCTTTCAGAGCGAAGACGTTGTCGGCAAAGACGATGATCTTGTCGTTTCTCCGCTCATGGAAGCGGATCAGGAACTGACATGCACGGAACTTGTTGGGATTCATGGTGTAGAGCAGAATTCTCTTCTTCGTCTTTATGGCCACATATTCCCGATAAAACTCAGGAGACATGGGACACCATACCTAGACGCACAGAGAGCGAGAGGGAAACGTTCTGTAAGCTTAAAGCACACAAAAAAACAATACAAACCCATTGGGTTACTTCACCCCTCCAATTAGCTTGATTAGCTACATGGATTAACTCCTAAAATTTAAAATCCTATTTAATTAAAACAGCTTAAAACCTATATGAAAGTTATAATATAGAAGTAAACCTAATCTATAGATTTTTATATACACTAAAAGAAAATAAACTAGAGCTGTCAAAGGATTAATCACTTCCGAAATAAAAGATTGTACTGTTTATATTAATTAAATGCACACAAAAGCATGTATACATTTAAGAAAAATAGGTTATTTATATATTAAATATATTTATAAATAATATAAAATGAAATTAATATAAATACATACATGTAAATATTTTCAAAATATATACTGCATGTATGTGGATTTATATATACAAAATAGATATACAGAGTAAACACGCATATATTATTTGAATAAAAACGTATTTTGGATGCGATTAATCGTCTGAAAGCACTAAAATAAAAGTTTGAGTTTCCAAACAAGACATTACGAGCTATTAAAGGGTTTTTTTTTCTTCAGAATAACTTTACAGATATACTTCAGTTGAATAAAAAACAGTAACTGTGAAAAATAAACACACTGAAGACAGAATTTCCATGACCTTTTGTGATTTCTTAATTTCCACTTTTTTCAGGACTTTAAATCTTTTTTTATTTTATCTTTTGCAACGTTTTCCAGGACTGTTTACATTAAATTTATAGCCTAATCTAATTTATATATTTGACTTACTAACTGACCTGACTGCAGATTTTATTAAGTTAAAAGATACTAAAAGGTTTACCAAAAAATGTGATAAATGCTTTGCATTGGGGTTTTAAAAAATATTTATAGAGCTTTTTGTAGATGTTGTTCAGCGTACAGTGAACAAGCATGAGTCAGCACGTGTGGTTTTCTGCTCATGTGGCTGAATGGTCTGCTGGGCTTTTGTTTAGTAAGATCAAAATACTGGAGGCAATACTGAATAACTGTACTGTATTTTCTTTGAATGCCAGGCTCCAAAGCCTCCCAACACAATGTTTCACAGTTTATTGCACCTTGTTGACCCCTGAGAAGGTTCAGACATCAACTGAAGTTCACATTATGAAATATGCACATGATGTCTTTTTTCTACTTTTGTACTTTGGGAAGAAATCGAAAACTTCTTTGGGAAGAAATGTTCAATTTCTTTCCTGTTACATAATTGTTTCCGTAAAACAACTAATATTTCAAACCTCACCTCAGCACACTGGACTTTAGCAATGTAACCACTGTTCTGTAGTTCCATCCAGTTCGCCTCATAGAGCTTCGGCCCAATCAGGAAGTTCAGATCGACAATCTTATCATCCTCTCTTACTAGTGTGGCAGTGAGCCCCAGTTTACAGTGAGCCTGGACTATCGTCAGAACACGACGGAACATCTTTGCTGCAATACAAACACAGAACAGTCAGGAATCTGTACCATTTTCACTGATGATATAATGTTATTGGTGACCCAGGACCATA
Organism: Carassius gibelio; assembly: GCF_023724105.1. Classification (NCBI taxonomy): domain Eukaryota; kingdom Metazoa; phylum Chordata; class Actinopteri; order Cypriniformes; family Cyprinidae; genus Carassius; species Carassius gibelio. The sequence goes on along the minus strand of NC_068401.1, from coordinate 24,127,323 downwards.
AAACCAGTCTTATGTGTCAATTTTTCAAAACTGAGATTTATACATAATCTGAAAGCTGAATAAATAAGCTTTCAGTTGATGTATGGTTTACTAGGATCTGACAGTGTTTGGCTGAGATACAAATATTTGAAAATCTGGAATCTGAGGGTGCAGAAAAATCTAAATTCTGAGAAAATCGGATTTGAAGTTGTCTTAATGAATTCTTGGTAATGCATATTACTAATCAGAAATTCAGTTTTGATATATTTATGGTAGGAAATTTACAAAATATCTTCATGGAACATGATCTTTTCGGCATAAAATAAATAAATATATATATATATATATATATATATATATATATATATATATATATATATATAATTTTGACCCATTCATTATTTTTTTTTGGCTAATGCTACAAATATACACCAGCGATTTAAGACTGATTTTGTAATCCAGGGTCACATTTGTGTTTATTTAACTTCTCTGATCTCAATAAAAGTAAAATGCTAAGCCTAAGAGACAAAATTCCACCCATTTAGAAGATATTCCTACTACAATAACTGTAATTCAGACTGGTTTTCAGTTAAAGGGGTCATTATGTTGCAAATTCAATTTCTCCTTTCTCTTTGGAGTGTTACAAGCTCTTGGTGCATGAAGAAGATCTGTAAGGTTGCAAAGACTAAAGTCTCAAATCCAAAGAGATATTCCACGTCCCCCTAATACGGCTCATTCAAACAAACCCCTACATCTCTACGTCACTATATGGAAATATTTGTGTAATGCCGCCCAAATGTTCACGATAAGAAAGAAGGAGTGGTTTCAGTAACTGCAGCTAGTGTTGAAGCAGTCATGTCAGGGAGATGCTGTGTATCTAGGTGAAAGCAGAAGTACTTTATTTGGTCTTCCGAAAGTAGATGCATTAGGCATCTTTAAGATTACTTACAACGGAACAGCAAAGCATTTTATGGTCGACTTGACTTTGCTAAGACAATCTGGTGCTTCCAAAAAAAATATTTGACGACACGATTTCTGGCTTGATATTTTATCAAGGTGCAGTTATGGAGTGTGATGTTCACACACTAAACCCACCTGGGATTGTGTGCACCTCATCTAGTATAATGAGCCCCCACTCCTGACTTTTCATCCACTCCATGACCCTCTCAGCCTCCCATGAGCGTTTGGTGGTGTGGCCCAGCATAGAATAAGTACTAATGGCCACCGAGCAGCCGATGGGTTTGTCTTTAGCATCTGAAGTGAAACGGCAGATCTGGGAGTCATCAATGGTGGACCACATCTTAAACTGAGCCTTCCACTGTTCCACTGACACAGAGGAGTTTCCCAAGACCAGACAGCGCTTACGCACTGTGCAGGCAGCAGTGACGCCCACCAGTGACTTTCCAGCACCTGTGGAACAGAAGAGTAGAATAACAAAAGACCTCAATGTAGATTCTTTTCAACTGATCTCAATAATAACATTCAAAGAGCTTCTAAAACGGAGTTGCTCTGGTAAAGTGGTCTTAAATTCTTGTAGTACATGCAGTTTTTTTAATGCTTTTAAAACTTAAACAAGTGGTTCAACTTGAATGATATTATAGGAGTTTTAAGATTAATTATAAAAGCTGTACAATTTCCAGTAATTATTAAAAACAGTTAAAAATAAAGTATAAAAACAAATGTTTAAAAAATAAATTAAAAATTAATGAATCAATGTAACAATTATAAATTCAAAATAAAATATTAATTAGAAATTGACTTGCATAAAATCTGTTAAATTCATACCATTGTTTAAATGTATATTTTTTGTGTGTTTTAGCAGAGCAAGCAAAATAATCCCTGTATGGTGCAGAAATGATTCACTCTACCTTCAAAGCACAAGGTCTTAAAGTAAAAAAAAAAAAAAGTGTCTTTTAATGTAACAACAATAAAGAAATAGTGCATTTCTGGAACCAAAGCAATGACAAAAAAAGCTTGAACTGTTTCAGAAAATGAATATTCAATTAATAATTACTAAAAATACATATTCAGGTGTAACATTTTCCCACACACTTAGGTTTTATAAATTGTTTATGGGGTGCAAGACAGGGTTTTTGTCATTAGTTTAGGTTGCAAGTAAAGGAAAGTACAGAGATATGGTGTAGTCTAATTTGGAGGCAAAACTACACAATTTCAGTAAAGTCTATATCATAATTGTTGCAATTAGGGCACTGATGGAAAATACAATTAAATGACTAATTTCATATAATTTCATAACTTTTCCCAAACTTCATTATTACATTTTCTAATGACATTTTCCAAAGCCTTGTCTGTGTAAAGGATGCAGAACACTCTACAGACCAAGACTAGGCATCAAATGCTTCTGGGAAGAAATGATTCAAACAGAGATCATTTACCACAGGGCAGGACGATGACTCCAGATCGAGCTCTGCCGTTCCCAAACATCTTCCTTAGACTCTTTTCCTGATATGGTCTCAGCACAGCGGTGGGCTTCAGGTCCATGTTGATGTCTGGGTTCACCGTGTCGTTACGGAAATCATATTCAGCCAGGAGAGGATATTCCATCTGAATGCAACGTTTCTGAAGCTCCTCTATCATTTCCTAACAAGTGTCAGCATAAACGTGAAGAAAGAGTTAGATTACAGTGCATGAAATCTTCCCTGAATAACCATTTAAACTAAACCAAGCCTGTCAGAGGAACACTCAAGATAAATGACCCCTAAACTCACAATGAAGTGACAGTCTCATTCACACACCTGACGGATCTCAAAAGACACTGTTTGGGTCTCTTCCTCCTCCTCCTCTTCTTTGTCCATCTGCTCGTAGTAACTGAAGATGTCCTCTGGAACCTGGTTTCCTGTGCGCGGCCCGTCTGCAGGCTGCGAGGTGGACGGACCACCAGTGTCCTGCTGAGACTTTGAGATCTGGACAGGACGATGGTACTAGAAATGAGCCTCAGATTTGCTCCACTGTAAGCGTTTAATGTTTCCACCTAGACAACATGCTTTATGCTCACACTTACTGCAGATTTGCTAGAGATGGTCTCAGTGATGAGCTCGGTCTCCTCACCCTCAGCAGAACGAAGACGACAGTCCCGAATCACTGTGTCCTGTAAGAGCCTCTGAATGACATCAGGGAACGCACTCTCCACAAAGTACCTGTTCTCAACACATACACACACACACACACACACAGACACAGACTGCACTATCAATGCCATTTAGTTGTTGCACTGTCTAGTTCTTATGAAGTGCTCAGTACAATGTTTATACTTTTACATAGCAAGTCAAGGATGCATTCAACTGATCAAATGTGGCAGTATAGACATCTACAATGTTACAGAAAAATATATTTCAAATGAATGCTGTTTTTAACTTTCTATCTATAAAAAAATAATAAAAAAAACAGCTTCCACAAAAACATTCAGCAGCAAAAGTAGTATTGTAAAATGATTTCTAAAGGATCATATGACAATGAAGACTGAAAAGTAGCATTTGAAAAAAATATCAAAATAGAAAACGGTTACTTTTAAATTGTAATATTTCAGTATTACTCTTTTACTGTATTTTTGATCAAATAAGTGCAGCCTTAGTAAGCACATGACACTGTTTTAAAAAACATTTGACAAAAATCTTACTGAATGGCAGTCCACAGTAAACAATTACATTTCACCATTAAGTGTACATTTATGTTTCTGAATCAAGTGCATGCAATCTTAAGATTCAAAGCTAACGTTTCACTAGGGGTGTGACGGTTAGTATATAACCGTGAGACCGGCGGTTATAGTTGAACACCGTCATTAGAACTCTATAACCGCCAAAACCGTGTTATTAAAATATTTTTTACAAACATTTTTTATCAAAAATTATTTTCATTTTTTAGATAGGATCATAAGATGCGCAATATATCGGGAGACATGGTTTTTACCACTTAATGAAGTTTTGTAAATCGTCAGACATGATATTTACCACTTCATAAAATTTTGCTTTGTAGAAAACCTTTCTTAAAAACGAATTTCGTTTTGTACAAATTTTATCGTAATTTTAATATATGTTTCATCAACCAATTGCATGTATTTTAATAAATAAAAAGCAAATAAAGCAGACAATGATAACCGTGACATGGAAGACTTGCATTTTAATATGGACAGTCATGGAATTTGCCAAAGTTAGCATAAAATAATCAAATAAAATCTCCATATGGACCAGTATCTGTAAATGTTAAGCCGCAAAAGTTGTTTAAAATATAAATCCGTGTTCTGCGAGTCTCTGTGTGAATTAATGAATGGCAGAGACGTGCAGGTTTGTTTACTACATAGACTGAAGCGCATGACGCTTGCATTAATTTCAGCATCTGAGCTTCAGCGTTCTCTCTCCTTCAAGCGATCTGAACTTTTCAGCTCATCTCAATGGACGCACAGCGCACCTGTATTTGACACTCTGTAAACTCTTTGTGAAGGCGCACGACTCACCGTCACTTTACTGATAGCGCTGTTTCTCACACATGCAAAGAGAGAGAGAGAGCGAGAGTCTTACCACGCTTAAACAACACGCTATATGTAAACTATTCTTTGTTGTCTTCTCCTGTCAAAATAATGGATTAAATTTAGAATTATTCATATTCATTTTCGAACAAGCAGAAGACATACCAGTTTCTCCGGTAGTGGGCGGAGCTAATGGGCAAATGGCAATGGCTTTTTTTTGTGGCTCGCATCAGCAAAACATTGCATCGCCATAGACCCCAAAACAATCAGCGGATGGCGGGCGGGTGCGGCTTTGAAATTTGCTCAAAAAACGTTGGCGCGGATGATGAGTTTTGTGACAGATCTCCTTAATAAACTGAGGTCTGAAATCTCTGCCCCTTTACCGATCAGAGCGCGCGCTGACACGGAGTTAACCCGACTTGGACCCCCCCTGACGGTTATGTTATGAACCATCACATTTGACTCACGTCATAACCGTCATCACCAATTCTGAAACCGGCACACCCCTACGTTTCACGTCCACATCCAAGTTCAGCTGAATCCAAAGAGTATCCCTAGCCAAACAACACCCGACGACTTCTTATCTGCTATGCTCAAAACACCACCAGATGTACCATCTAAAACATTCAATAGACCATAAGTGATATAATCAGTATATAACATGCTCATACATAACAGACTTTAGTTAGAAGTAAAGAAACAGGAGTCGATGTAGAACGAACTGACCTGTTGTGTTTCAGGACCAGTTTGACTTTACCGTAGCTCACTGTGCACAACTGCAGGAGAACAGAGAGTAAAAGAGTGGCTTAGATATATACAAATTGTAAAAAAAACAAAAATCAACAAAGAGTTGTAATGCACACTTTTTTTGGAGTGAGAGTGTGTATGTGCAAGAGCATTGGTTTAAGAGTATGGAGTGGTTCCCCCAATCAATTCACACAGACTTCACACACACACCTTAATAAACTGCACTATGCCGTCTGGCACAGAGGTCTTGCTGAGTTTCTGCAGGTACTCTATGATGTCAGACGTCTGCAGGCCGACGCTCACAGCGGCGTATAGAGAATAAGCCGTCAGCTTGTACTCGTGCACATGGGTAGGTCTGCACACCGGCTCTGATATGGCCACCAGGAAGTCCTGGGCGTATTTATACACGGGAGAGAAAGCCTCTAGGAAGATGTGACCATCTGGAGCCTACAACAGTCAAACATATTAACAATGGGATAGTCGTAGCTTCTGTTGTAAGTTTTCACTGCCTAATAAATCAAGGATCTTCAGTCTCACCACCCATAGGGGCCGGGAGGTGTGGTCATTCTTGAGAAGCATCTGTAGTCTGTAGTCTTTGGCTCCATACTCATCCAGTTTAGTGCTGGATTCATCCACCTGCTTCCCAGCAGCTGCTGGAACAGCCTCCTGAGACTCACCGCCCATCATCACCTCTTCATCATCATCTTCCTCGTCATAATAACGTTTCTTGGACTTTTTATCTAAAGTGAAAAAAAAAAACACACAACAATCATTTAAGTGATTTTACAAGATCTGGTTATAGTTTAAACCTTGTCTGCTCCAAAAACAGAAACTGAAGACCTCGCTGGTAAGGTGCATTTAGCATTAGTTTCAGTTAATACCATTTAGAAACTATATCTGGATCTACACTTTACAATAAGTGTCTATAATGTAAATAATATACTTAATAATAATCTTAAGTGTGACTGTGAATGTAATGTTTTTTGACAATTCATTTATTAAGTGAAGTTAACTGAACGTATGAAGTATTTCTATGTAATTTCATAATTACTAATATTGTCACTGAAATATAATTAAAATGTACTGCTGAGTGCAGTGACAAGCATTTACTGTAAACTAAAATGTTATTTCTGTTGAAACTTGTCATACATTTTAATAACATTTTTATTACACATTTGCGATTATAGTACAATTGAAAATCTTTAAATGCAATATCAAAAACTAAGTTAAGACTAATCAAGTACTTCACATGTGCTTTAGTATGTTAAGTACTGAACACATCAAAATAAGTGTACTTCAAAGCATGAAGAGATTATCAAAATATTATCACTTTAGACTTTTTTTGACATTTTATTTCATTACAACTCTGCAATTATGTTCTTTATTTGTGTATAAATAACGTTACACACAATACACTTTTTTAATATTCGTTTTTTAAGTACACTACAAGTGCAATAGAAGTAATGAACGTAAGAAAGTAATGTAATAGAAGCTGAAAACTCCTGATTTAGGAGTGTTTCAATTGTATATCATAGTGTTTATATGACATATTACATTTGAACAGCAATACGCTCATGGTTATCTTTAAACCATCATGTATTTGTAATGGTTCTGCTGCATTAGGTAAACATCATGGTAGATAACAGCAGATCTTGCATGGTCCATCAAACTTTGATTAAATCTTGTTTATTTCTAAAGCATGGCGCCCATCTTACCTCGATCACTCTTATCTTTTTTCCCCATGATGTCAGCCCTAAAAACACTCTCGTGTTGTAAAATCAGTGGTGGTTTTAACACATTTTAATATTTAAAAAAATACAGGACTGATTAGGACGTTGCTGCTGCAGCGGCCATGTCGTGCAGCACGCTCTTTCTCTACGGATAAACCGGTTGAAGAATGTATACCAACCCAGAACTCTAGCGCCTCCTGCAGACTGGACGGTCACTGCCCGCTCTTAAATAACGGTCAAATACCAACTGAAATTTTCGAACTGGCGGGAAATAAAACACATTCTCCATATGAACTGCAATATAGAATTTATTTCACTTCAATAAAGTCTCGAGATCAACATTATCTAGAACAGTATAATATTTAAAGACAGGACGTTGTGCATGAAAGAACAAACAAAATATATAATTTCAAATTAAAAAAATATTAAAACTACAGAAGAACACATGTAACCCAACCAACAATTGCACAATTTTCACTTGTAAGATTTTTTATGAAAAGGCAGCAGAGTAAAAACTCACACATGACTGGTTTCAGAGGCTGTATTGAGCATTAAACACTGAATATCACTGTGAACAAAAACATGTGCCTTAGTCTTAAAACATTAGCAGAACTTACTGATTTGTGTAAATCATTGGTAAACCCGTTATGTAAATTGTCCCAGTTAATGAGGTTGGATAAGACAATTAAGCCTAATTTAGTGAATAGAAACTCAAATTAGAACAAATGATTCTTGAAACCATTCATCCATATGTAAAGCACTCCTATGAACTGAATGTGACAATGTACATAAGAATAGCTTTACACATGATTTGAACAGAAATTGGTTCATGAAATGTGTTTGTCTCTGGTAAGGCTTTGTTGTATGTGTTTAGCTGCTTTAGAGAGTAAAAAGTTTGTTGTTGGTTATAAAGTGAAAGTTGATGCTGCTTATGTTCCCATGACGTCTCCAAAGTAAAATGACAACTGGCAGCAGAGAAGACTGTTCTACGCTCCTGCATCTGAGACACATGCCGAGTATCTGTATATGTAGAGTTTGTTATCTGCTCCTCCACTCAAAATCAGCTAGAAATGAAAGCAGACAGAGAAAAGAAATTGTGACAAATCCACAAAAGTTAAAGACCCAAGGAAATGGTTTGACATACAGTTTTCTTTACAGTGTTGTTGATGGATTTTGTATTGAAAGAGGAAGGTAGGTACAGGAAAAATCCTTACAGACTAATGGTTCTCATCCTTTTTGACCCTTTTTCTCCAAGGCAATATTTAATACCCTCATATCTAACCTGCCAAGTACCCCGGTTGTAATAAAAACACATAAACTCAAAAATATGATTTAAATACAATATTTAGTGTTATTAACATTATTATTAACATATTAACAATTAAGATCATGTTTAAACCATAGACTGTAAAAAAATATGGACGTAGTGTCCGTGACGTCACCCATAGAATCCTCAATAGCGGTTTTGAACATAGACAGTAAAAGAAATGGACACAGCGACCCCATTGGAACTCAATTGAGACAAGTGAAGCCCATTTTTAGCACTTCCGTTTCTGACGCGCAGACTCAAACGAAGCTTGACGACGTCAGCAACCTGTCTGACAGATGTAAATCTTCTAAGTGGTTGTGCGTGCAAACGTGCCATCGTTAATCTTGCAGAGACGGCGAGCTTGAGCGGGGAGTTCTTTGGCGTGAGTGAGCAGGAGTAAGTATTCTGATTAATTATTTTGTATAGTATTTTAAAATGTAACGCCAGTACGCCATATTAAGTTAATTGCCTGAGAGCTTCTCCTCCTGTCTGACGCAATCGTTACCCCTTTTTTTTACAAAAACTATTTATACGGGGCCATAATGTAACATAGAAGGTAATGGAGCCCTTTATACATTGTCGTGTATCTTTAGAAATAAATAATGGACAGAGTCTTTAAACGCCTCAGATGTAAAGTTATTCGCTGTCAAAGTGACGCCAAAATTAATGGGAGTCAATGGGAATGCTAATGCAAGTTAAGTTCTGCTAAAAGATGGCAGCCCCCACCCGACTTCAACTTCCGGTCGAGGTCCTTGCCGTCGGGTTTTGAACATAGACAGTAAAAGAAATGGACACAGCGACCCCATTGGAACTCAATTGAGACAAATGAAGCCCAGTTTTAGCGTTTTTTAGCACTTCCGTTTCTGACGCGCAGACTCAAACGAAGCTTGACGACGTCAGCAACCTGTCTGACAGATGTAAATCTTCTAGTAGCTGTGCGTGCAAACTGCCATCGTTAATCTTGCAGAGACGGGGAGCTTGAGCGGGGAGTTCTTTGGCGTGAGTGAGCAGGAGTAAGTATTCTGATTAATTATTTTGTATAGTATTTTAAAATGTAACGCCACTACGCCATATTAAGTTATTTACCTGCGAGCTTCTCCTCCTGTCTGTACGGTAATGCGACAGAGAGCCGAGTGGTTATGACGCAATCGTTAGCCTATTTTTTACAAAAACTGTTTATACGGGGCCATAATGTAACAAAGAAGGTAATGGAGCCCTTTATAAATTGTCGTGTATCTTTAGAAATAAATAATGGACAAACGGAGTCTTTAAATATCTCAGATGTAAAGTTATTCGCTGTCAAAGTGACGCCAAAATGAATGGGAGTCAATGGGAATGCTAACGCAAGTGAAGTTCTGCTAAAAGATGGCAGCCCCCACCCGACTTCAACTTCCGGTCGAGTTCCTTGCCCCTTGGTTTTGAAGCCTAAAGTGTGCAGAGTGGGCCGTTGCCATCTTGGAAGCGCGTCACCGTGCGACTCTCCCGGATAATTGAAAATGGGCAAAATGGCAGGAGCTGATTGCTGAAGCCACGCCCACCTAGCGCGACTTTATTATCAGCAGCGGCAATCCACCTGTCACTCAAGTGGCCACACCCTTAATTATGCAGAAGTTTAAGGCTTAATATAATTTAAATGGATGAGTTATAAAAAAATTCACCCCCCTCACAGTTGTCATGAAGGGCAAAATTAGCTATTTAGACCAAAATAATTTTTTGAACCAGGCTGTAAACATTTTTTTTCTGCTGTAAAGTTGGGCATTTTAACATCGGGAGTCTATGGGACTGACTCCCTTTTGCAGCCAGCCTCAAGCGGCAAGTCGATGAATGGCAGTTTAAGTCACTTCCTTATTGGCCTCACGAGAGAGCGGGAGGTTGCCGCTCGGTTAAAACAAGTCAATTGTAAAAAAAAAATCTGACTTACTGGGAATTTGTTGAGGACACTGGTTGAGAACCACTGCCTTGTACTATGGCTAATTTAACACTTTCAAAATAACATATTCAGGGCATTTTACCATAAACAATTGTTAGCTGTGCAAACCAACACACTGAGCACATTGATGGCCTCAAAGTTAACAGATGTAAACCAAAACAGGATGAATGTTCAGCATGCCAATTCAGTGATTTATGTGTTCAGACCAATGCATAAAAAATAGCAGTTGTGTTGAATGAACAAATCCACTCTCTGACATTAGGTGCCACTTTGAAATGCAGAAATACAGTGGTTACCCCAATTACTATGGTACATGGAGCCGTGCTGCGCAACTTTCTGTAATCTAACCAACTTTTGAAGTGTAAACATCACACTGAAGAAAATGTGAATGGTTGTGTCAGTCTGAAAGCATTACCAGCATTTCATTCAAAATTAAACTTGTTTAAAATGTTAACTCATGTTTAAATATGTATCAGTATACTAAATCATGCTAGAAACATTATAGCAACCTGCTAAACCATACAAGCAGTCTTAAGTCATGCTAACAGTGTAATAAATCAAGCTATACAACAAGCTACTTGTGACATAAAACATGCTAGCAGTGTGTTAAATCATGCTATCACGCCATCTTTTTAACATTTTGGAAGTGTTTCAAACTTTAAGGCTAGGTTTTTCCAAGCCAACATCAAAGTTTGTCTACAATTAAAATGTCTATTGTACAGAATATTCATTTTGATGTGAACAACCCATTTGATTTCTTGGCGTATTTAACAGTGCTAGTAAAACAGATAAATATTTGAATGGTTTGTCATACCCCGTTCTCTGTCCAGTCAACACACATTACTTTGTCTTCATGGGCAGCAAGATCATACAGTGGAGCTTTACAGCTGTAAAGAAGAAACCAGGACTGTTAAGGACATACATGTGGGAACAGGATGGTGCTGGGTTTTAGGCAAGGCAAGGCAAGGCAAGTTTATTTATATAGCACATTTCATACACAATGGTAATTCAAAGTGCTTTACATCAGTAAAATAATCATGAAAAATAAGAAAAAAAAAATATATATATATATCTTTGAGTCGCACACCTCCTTGTGTCCCACAGTTTGACCACATTATCTAGAGATCCGGACACCAGCTGATGCTCGTGAGATGGAGACCACCTGACTGCCGTCACCCAACCGTTATGGGACGTTAGAGACATGAGAACTAGAGAGCCGTCTGGACGAAATGAGAGATATGAGCAATGACAATAACTTAGTATTAAAGGGCACCGTTATATGGGATCTCTGACAGTCACCTTTAGATCTTGGGTCCCACAGACGCACATGTCTGTCGGTGCTGCCCGAGGCCAGACGGCGACACAGTGGAGAGTATGAGATACAACTGAAAACCCTATTGCCTGTCTGCAATTCAAAAACATCAGTCTGTAAACCCAACAATCTTTAAAGGTAATGTATGTATATTTTTAATTTCTTAAAATACATTCTCATGAGTCCCAACATAATATGCTAGATTAACAGTAAGCAGAAAACACTGTGATCAGCCCAACAGATCAACAGTGACTAAACCAATGGTGTGCGATTAAGATAACTATTAAGGAACTTTCCATTTGTCTGTCAAATTTCAAAAACAAGTCTGAAAACAGTCATTATTTTATACTTGGTGACACTAGTGGTGCAAAAACGACACACTTCACTTCTCCAGAGCCCCCACCCATCACGATAACTATAATAATTATTACAAAAAAAAATAACATAATAATTAGTAGTAGTAGTAATATTATTATTTATAAGTAAAAAAGAAAATGGAAAAAAGTTTCAATATGCATAAACTGTTGTATGCATACATGTGACCTTTAACAACTTATTTATAAATTATTTAGAAGTAGTATTATTTATAGTTAGTTTATAAATATCATTTTATTATGCTCTTCTGTCCACATCTGTGACACAATGCAGACACTAGAGAACTGACAAAATGTTGTAATATTTTCTTAGAGGGAAAAAAATGAAATCACTTTCAAACAAAAACAAAAGGATCTAATATATTTCTATGATGAACTGGGGTCACTCACTATTGTATTCTTCTGTCCACCAGTCTCTGCATCCCACAGACGGATGGTGTGATCCCATGATGCACTGCACAGCTCCTCAGCGTCCATCCAGAGCACAGAGGACACTGCTTCATTATGACCAGAGAAAGTCATGAGGGGAGTCTAGAGCAGAATAACAAGAATTTATAATAACAAGAATCCTTGTTTCAAGAACATGCATTAGATACCAACCCGCGTGAGCCCCATCTGCTCGGTTTTCTGTTTTTTGCGTGGCCGGTTGGGTTCCCCGATCTCATCCTCTTCCTCTGCTGGCACTGAGGACAACACTAACACAAGTCGGCTTTTCATTGTTTTCTTTTTTGAAGGTGGATGTTTATCTTGTCTTTCTGAATGAAACATCTCGTTGAATGTTCTAAAGAAAACATACCTGCTGACCATATCTTAAGCATTTTGTCCCATGAGCCACTGCAAAACTGAAGAGAAAACAAAACATGAGACATACGTATAGTTTGTCTAGCAAACTAAATGTATGATGGTGTTTTTGGTTAACATTAGCAAACACACAAACCTTCGTCCTTGTGGGGTCGACAGCAATGGTGTCTACACTTCCCACGTGTCCACGGCAACAGTGTCGGGCCTTCACTTGGTTCCGTTCGGAATTCCACTCCCACAACATGATTGTTTGATCCAGAGATGCGCTCAGGAGCAGAGAACTCAGACCATCTAGAAGCCACAGAACCATCAAACAGAAAAATTCAGAAACCTCACTCAGGCTTCATTAGCTCTCAGATTAACACTCATCAGATTGATACAAATTACATTAGGCATCTCATACGGAAAAGATTCTGACCTCTCTTCACCCAGGCTACATCCTTCACGACATCAGTGTGTCCAGCCACAGTCACCACTGCCTTCCCTTCCATAGACCAAATCCGTGCAGTCTTATCAAAAGAGCCTGTGAGGATCCTGGGATTCGGGCAGAGGAGAGAATTTTATGTATCAGCTACAAAACTGTCCAACCAAATTGAGTTTAGTTTTGCATTGAAACGCACCATTCAGAATCTGCCTCCACCGAGCTGATCCAGTCATCGTGCATGATACTCTCCTCTGGCTGCGGCGCCGTGAACTTCTCAACATATTCTATTTCCACCACTTCTTCCTGTAAACACGCACAAATGCTAAACACATCAGCATTTAATCAAACTGCAAATATATTTTTGTAAGTTAAACAGATTAAGCATTATAACTATTAAACACGGCTTGATTGGAGTTAAACAATTACACCAATTCATATGGATTACTTTTACAGAGCCCCCCCCCCCCTCATTTGAATATTAATCTAAAATCTGTAATTTTAGCTGTAATACATTTGAAAGTGTTGCTTATCTGATGTTCAAGGAATATTTATTTTGTAATTAACAACATTGAAAACAGTAGTCCTGCTTTTTATTTTAATATGTTTTTACATATTTTTTTATTTTTTATTTTTTACAATTCAAAGAAACGTTTGTTTGGAAACAGAAATCTTTTATAATAAAAAAAAAAGTTGAGACAATATTCAAACTAAATTTGAATTTGAATTCCAAAGATAAACAGCTGTCTAACAGATTTAAACAACAAGAGGGTGAGTAAATGATGATATGATTTAAATTATTGGTTTAACTAATTCCAATATGTTACTGTCAAGCAATCTGATTGGAGCTTGTAATTGTTGTGTGCATAATATGATGTGTGCTGGCGCATTGCCATACCATTGAGATGTTCTCTGTCTCCATGTGATTGGCCAGTGAAGAGCGGAGAAACTGACCTTGAACCAGGAAATCAAATTCAGCATGTTTGTGTCCATCTGTAAAAATACAAGAGTGATGGGAATTTAATTCAATTACAAACAGAAGGAAAATATATCCTATATGTTTATTGGCCATTTCATATTCATAATTTCATTGAGGAAATAAGAAAATCGAAAGACTTAAGATAGGATGTTTCTGAATCCTTAAAACAATTGTGAGAATCTTATTATTAGATTTTAAGTTGCACAATGTTTTGAGAATGATTTTCAGTAAGTGTTATGGTAGGCAAGTATGCTGCAACAGAACAAGGTGAAAACACGTGATCAAAAAGAATGAATGGTAAACAAGCTGACCATTCTTGGCTTCCAGCAGTTTGTTGATGACAGCACTGAGGTCTGCCACCTCCGAGACAGCAGGGATGGAGAAAGGAACATCATCTATTAGATACCTACAGAGAAGAAGAGCATGAGGAGAAACATCTTACATCTACTATCAACACAGCCTACTTCTGCTTATTTTAAGTAATTAGTAAATACCAACACCATTTTGAGTACAGCTTATAAAGAAACGATTTTCACTATGTAAACACTATGAACACTACTAAGCAAAACCGGCTGGATATCTCATCTAAGCTAAACGTTACACCTGTTTGTATTATACATACCGCATATACTCACTTTTTGTTTTCGGTGAAGAACCGGGCCTGTACCTGCGACATTTTATCTTATTAGACTGTGACTATTATGAAAACACATCTGATTACTGGTGCACTTCACTCTGTATGGAGCCACTTTGCCACCATGTGTTTCCCAATGAGTGCGAGTGAAGACGTGACAGTCGATCACAGAGCAGTCGATGGTCGACAAATGCGCTTTCAACTGTTTATGTCTGAGTTGAGTTAGGCCTACATTTAAAATATAAAACTACTTGGATTTCCAGGGAAAATACGGTATACTTTTTGTAGAGTGTGATTGTTGGAATGTTTTGCTGCTCCCCCCTGCTTCTCAGATGTTTTCCCGAAAAAAAAAAATAGCTACAATGTCTGAGTCGGACAGTCTCACACAGTACTCCGATTTACCAAAATCCAAATTTCACATCAAAATAAAGAAAATAAAGCAGTAAACTAAATTTTACACAAAGAAAATTAAACATATTATAAGGATCATTAAGATATTTATGATACAATCCTGTCCCAAAATAGTTTTTGTTGTTGTTAGTTTCGTTACATGCTCAGTACTCATATAATATAATTATTAAAATATGTAGCCTAATAAAGTGTAATATACTTTGAAAATAAAGTCACAATGCATGTCACACATCCGAACTGGTTTCCATATTTTATGGGATATTCCAGACGTAACTGTTTTTATACAAACTGTAATTACTCTGCCCTAACCCTAACTCTACCCAACACAGAAAACTTTCAGCATTTTCAAAAAATGTCATTCTGTATGACTTATAATCTTGTTGCCTCATAGAAAAAAAATCCTATCCTTGTGGGGAAGTTTGAACCCCATAATGAAGGGAATACCAGGTACCAAAGATAGCTCAAATATTTTGCCTAGAATATTTTGTCCATTTACAGTTTTAACCACTAATTACTAGTCACTTCTTGGTTGTCTTTGCAGTGGAAAAAGTCTGATCATTCCTCTTTAGATAACAATATTTCAGTCATGGGAAGCAAGACATTTTGGAATGTACTCACTCCTCAGCAGTAACTGACAATGAAGCAGCTCACCAGTACCAGCAGGTGAAAAAGCTCCCCCATCATCATCATGACACATCTTCCTCCATGCTTCACTGTGGTAGAGATGCATTCATTATTGTACTTCTCACAAGAGCTTCAAAGACAACGCTCTGGTGCATCATCATTCGGCTCATATTTTATCGTGATTCATCACTCCACACAATTCTGCTGAACCACTCACACTTCCCATAATCTGTCAAACAAAACTTCATGGTGATGTTGTTTTTTTTTTTTTTTTTCAGACAACAATGGCTATTCAAGAGTGCATATTTCTTGCTAACTTCCTTACCAGTTAATTGTGGTTAAGGCCATTAAAAGATAAGTGTTTAGCCATTTTGGCATAGCCATAAAATTTTTTTTGCCTAGGATTATGGTCTTTGGGAAGTTGTGGCCAAGTGGTTACAGAGTTTGACTTCTAACCCTAGGGTTGTGAGTTTGAGTCTCAGGTTGGCAATACCATGACTTAGGTGCCCTTGAGCAAGGCATCAAACCCCCAACTCCACCCCGGGCACTGCAGCATAAATGGCTGCCCACTGCTCCGGGTGTGTGTTCACAGTGTGTGTGTGTGTGTTCACTGCTGTGTGTGTGCACTTTGGATGGGTTAAAGTCAAAGCACGAGTCATGGGTCACCATACTTGGTTGTATATCATGTCACTTTCACTTAAAAAAATACACACAAAATCAGAACAATATAATTTTGTTTGATTTTGGGGTGAAATGTGACCTGGGCGTGCTCTGCCAGGTTTTGTGATTGCCCTCATGCTCTTTATATATGTTAACAACTTTTTCATATTTAATTCTATTGTTATTTTCTCTAAGGAAGAAAATAACATCAAACCAAAATATGTGGTATATATGTGAATATAAATAATCTTTCCATTGATGTTTGGTTTATTAGGATCTGACAATTTTTGGCAGAGATACCACTATTTGAAAATCTGGAATCTGAGGGTGCAAAGAAACCTAAATACTGAGACAATTACCTTTGAATTTGTCCAAAAGGAAGTCCTTAGCAATGCATATTACTGATCAAAATGTAAGTTTTAATAAATGTACGGTGAGAAATTTACAATATGTCTTCATAGAATATGATCTTTACTTAATATTCTAACAATTCATGGTATAACAAAATTCAATACATTTTTGGCTATTGCTACAAATATATCGCATTGACTGTGAAAACTTATCTTGAGCTATAAGAGAGAAACCTCTGAACAATAACATTTTCTTTTTAGAAGTAGCTAGTATTCTGAATATTAGACTAGACAGATCTTTATTTTAAACTTCTTTCTTGTGGATGCATAGTTCAATAAATTGTGCAAGTACGGAGGAACTTTGTTCTATTTTCCTGTTTTCTCTTCAAATATGTGATGATTTGTCAGCCAGTAGCAGTTAAACAGCAGATGTGTTAAGCATATAAAAAAAATTATATAGTCATGTCCTTCTAATTCCTCCGAGTTCCCAACGAACAGCAATATTTCATGTTTTCGTACAACAACATCACATCTCTTCATCCAGATATCCTTGAAAAACATGTCCCAAGCAGTCTGATCAACACCCATCAAGCTGACAGCCGACATAATAACTTTGCATTATTTAGGTCACGTTGTCCTAGCAGGTCGAGGGGTCAAGATTGCGTCTGCTGTGGTTTCGCAGCTGCGAGAGGCCTCTCCACTTTTCCCAAGACCCCCCGCTGTTGCCGACCTGCCTGGGGACACCATGCAACTCTCCTGAGTCCGCTCCCTTGGCAGTGAGCACCCGTGGGAGGCAGGGCGAGAGATAAACGTACCGCTTGAAGATCCCCACATTACCTCACCAGATAAAGGAGAGGGAGGGGATGGAGCATTGGGCCTTTTGGTGGAGGAGAGGGCTGAACCCCTTCAAGCATCTAGAAGGATCCGCTCAAATGCTGTCATTTAGACACTGGTTCGGTGGTCTCGCCGGTGGTTCTCATGGCAGAGCGAGCGCTGGAAGAGGATGTGGCACAGGAGAGGAGGGAGATGGGAGGAAAGGCTGTCCGGACGCAGAGATGGACACAACCATGCGTGAAACAAGCAATACATCGAGAGCCAAAGAAGTGGGTGAGTGAAGGAAGAAGTGGTTTGCGCTCAAAAGGATTTCAAATGTTTGGTTATAAAGGAGTTATGAGACATGAGTTGTGCATCAAAAGTGAATATCATGGCTTTTCACATATTGAAATGATTGTATGTTTTCAAAATTAGTGCCAAATTAGTTTAACTGAATGGATTTTTTTATGTTAAGAAATATTATTCTAAAAAATATTAACAAATAATAAATATAAATGATAAATAATGTTAATACATAAAAAACCTTGAGATTTTTGTTAATATAATTTATAATAAAAAAAGTTAAGCAGAATAGAAGCTTTTTCATTAGTGCACTCTTTTGAACCTCATATAAAAGATTTCCAAACCACTTTATATTAAGTATATTTAAATACCATTTACTAACATTTAAATGTATAATTTTATACACTAAAAAAATAGTATGGAAACATTTTTATTATTTAGAAATTGCTAGAAAATTTCCCAAACGATTACAAATAAACAGAAAACACATTGAATTAAACATAAATTTTGAAGTAGAAAAATTTAAATAGCATTTTCTTGTAAAATATACTCTATTAATCTTTCCACCGCAGTAGCAGCAAAAGTGTTTTGCAATCCCACATGAATTCATCTTTTTTGGATAGCACGCCATTTTACAGTCGTTTTCCACATGTACTACTGTATGTACTTATTAGCAATTACAATAACTGGTTAATAACTAGTCACTCACCCTGAACCTACATCTAAGCCTAACATTAACCCATGTAGTTACTTTAAACCAGTATTTTCTTGGGTAATTAATTACACTGTAACAGTATAAGTACATGTAGGCTACTGTAAAATAAAGTTAGTAAAGTAGTTTTGCCTAATATAGTGGGACCCATTTCTAAAGGCTCACAAAACAGTAAGAAGTTTTCCCTCATTCCTTTTTTATTGTGTTAGGTAAGGTCTGGCCCGATAACTCCTTTCAGGGCATGTAAGACTCAGAACTCTCCTGAGAATGCAGCGAGAGAGAGGAGTCGTGTTCGGAACCTTAGACAAGCCTTCCACAGCCTGCAGGCTGCTTTACCCTCCGTCCCTCCAGACACAAAACTCTCCAAGCTGGACGTCCTGGTCCTGGCCACTAACTACATCGCCCACCTGACCGAAACACTGGACCAGGGTGGGATGTTGGGGGACCAAACCGTCCTGCAGAGAGCAGAGTACCTGCATCCTGTGAAGGTGAAAGTGGATTAATATTAGGCCAATATGTAATGGAGAACACTGGCAGAAATAAAATAGTGCCATATCTTTTTAAAGTTTTACATCATTGCAACATTATTCTAGGCTCAATATCTTTAGTATTTTGAAATATCAAAGTGATGGACCTGTGTCTTCTTGAACAGAAATGGCCCATGCGTTCTCTTCTGTACTGTGGGAACCTTGGAGAGCGACTGACAGGAGCTCAGATCAATCAGGAGGCATTGTGCCCAGCTGAAAGCAGACTAAAGGACTGAGAAGATATTGAGATACTAACCAATTGTTAGAAAACACTGATGCATCTGAGTACTTTTTCTGTAAATATGATCCATTTTTTTGTTGTTGTCTTGACCACACAAATACTCAATATTTTCAGATAATTTTCCTTTTGACTAAACACTATATAGCTGGGTTTTTATATTATTCCACATGTATCCCGTAGTTGGCTGTGAGAGAAAATATTGTCTGTGGTAACAGACATTATGTCAATAGATATTAACCTGTTTTAATGAACCACAAAATGCATATGTGGGTCAAAATTACATAATATCCACTATATATATATATATATATATATATATATATATATATATATATATAGGGCTTTCAGTTTAACACATTAACTTAATAAGTTATGAAGGAAATAATGTGTCTAAAATATTTACTGCACCCCAAAATGAAAATTTTGTCAATAATCACTTACCCCCATGTTGTTCCAATCCTGTATAAGCTTCGTTCATCTTCGGAACACAATTTAAGATATTTTGGATGAAAACTAAGCTTTTACGGGTTTGGAACGACATGGGGGTAAGTGATTATTGACAAAATTTTCATTTTGGGGTTGAGTATCCCTTTAATGTAGTAAAATAATTGTTTTCATAATTTGTTTGCTTTTATTATTAAAATAGGTTTAATAAAAATAATATTATATATTATAATAATAATACATTTCAAGAGAATTTGCATGTAAAAACCATGTTCTGAAACTCATTATATATATATATATATATATATATATATATATATATATATATATATATATAAAAAATACAAATATTTTGAAATGTAGTATTATTACAAATTTTAGGTAATACTTTAAGTTAATAATTTAGGTCATGGTATATTTTGGATTTTGACTCACATACTTGTATATGCTTTTTAGTTATAGTTGTAGAACTGACTTTTAATCTAGAATATTCCTGTGTTCTTTTAGAGCATAACTAAATTAAGAGGTCACTTTATCTCCACTGACTGTCTGAATGTTTGGGTTTAATATGCACGTTTTGCACTAGATAGTAATAATATGAATGTCTTGATTAGTGGGAAGGGAGGATTATTATAGGGAATACTTGGCAACCACACATGAGTGGAGAATCCCCAGTGTCCTCTCAATCATGGGTAGCTCAGCAGAGCCGCACTAAAAACACAGCTTTTCTTATTTATTTGACTGCACAAATCCCAAATCATAAAAGATTATTAGAGGCTATAAAAAGTAATACAAGAATAATTTCCCTTGAAACACAAAAACTTTAAGAATGAGGATGTACTGTCATATTTGGTGCCATATTATCATTCAAGATTCATGTCTGTAACATACTTTAACTTTTTTTTTTTCTGTTGAGCATGAAAATGAGTGACATGGTCTTAATTTGTTCAATGCACATAATTCGCACACAAGAATAAAATGATTCTTTTATCAAAATCTTGTGTTTTGAGAGACTTCATTGCTGTAGAAGATAACAGAAAATATTCCAGAGGGACTTCACCACTTTCATCAGTCATGCTGAATTGATCTTGTTATAAATAAACGCAATTACATGTAAAGTCATTGCAAAAGGTCAAAGGTCATCATCTATGTCAATCATTTAACAATGCCAAAGCCTGACTTAACAATCACATTGACATAATGTATGTGGAATTTATAAGGAACTTATTTCTCAGCACTCGAGATCTAAATTTTGTATTATACTTTGCTACATGCATTAGGTATTTTACAAAGTAAATGCCCTTTCTAGAAAGCCACCAATTCAAACCTGTCAACCACTATAAACGTGTTGTGTTTGTGTAGTGAGCAACATGACCACCCTCTGTTATTCATATCCAGAACTTTGCAAAAGTCAAGGCTAACTCCATAAATCTGTCCACATTCCTGATAAAACCTTTTTCTCATGTTAATAGCCAAAATGGACCAGAGAGAACTCCGCTACTAAGGCAAGGGTTACGGAGTCCGAGAACGAGGCCAGACGTTTGCTGTGTTAGAATCTCTGCCACCGCAACTCTTTCTCACCATTTAAGGAGTGCTCACACCAAGTAACGTTAAACTGAAGATGAATGGATCAGGTTTTAATGATAATGCTGAATACTGTTATTAATTAAGGAAGTTCTGAGATCTGTGAGATAAACATGTCATTACTTATAAAGTAAAGGCTCCAAGTGTCAGCCTGACACAATAT
The DNA here is from genome assembly GCF_023724105.1 of Carassius gibelio. NCBI lineage: Eukaryota > Metazoa > Chordata > Actinopteri > Cypriniformes > Cyprinidae > Carassius > Carassius gibelio. The sequence continues at coordinate 24,105,792 of NC_068401.1, read as the reverse complement.
TAGCACCTACAGAAGTTGCATAACATCAAATCATCGATGTACTCAGTCTCCCATTTATAATGAAACATCAAGATCAATATAAATAATTATTCACAATTAGGGTCTGTTGTCCATTTTTATAACAAATATACAATTTCAGTGCCAAAATACATAAGTTCTTAATTGTAGTTACTCCAACTTCTAAACCATTTTTTTAGGATTAAAAGTTAATTTTTTTTATATTGTTGTGGACAATAAGGGTTACTGGAGTCAAAAAGATTGAGAATCACTGATATAGATTAACACCCAATTAATAAGCCGAGTATAGATGTCTTGAGACCACCAGAAGCAAAATTCTCCATGCTTGAGTACAAAGTGATAATCAAGTTCTATGCCTTCTTGCATACAAAGAACTGTGATTTACTGTCTCTTGGCTCAGAGGCCGAGTGATATCCAGATTGTGTCACTTCCTCTCATGTTAAGGGAGATAATCAAAATAGCTGCTCTATCTCCTGCTCATTAGACCAAGTACATACTGATGGCTGGCTAAATTTATGTTGTATTTTGGCCAAGTTTCTTGACTTGGCCTGATCTTACTGGAACAAGGATAGAGGAGGAACCGGAGAGGAATGTAAAACACAGACACACACAAAGTACTCCATCCTAAGATTTGGCTAAATTTCCTTACAGTCCAGAGTTTCATCTCCGCTACATTTGTAAGCAGCATCTTATTTCCTCTTTGGGATTGAGATCATCTGGAACAAAGTGCTTTAATAAAAATCAAATTAAATAAAAGGTCAAGTGCTGCAGATTTGGGCATGCAGCACCATGACTGAAGTTCAGTAACCAATATTTTACTAAACTACAAATCAATGTTACACTTTGTAAAATGCATTAACCATCTAAAAAACACAAAACAAGGAGGTCAATGAGCAGACATACTAGAAACATACAGTATATTTAATAATCCTGAGACACAAATGACCCAGTTTTACATCACAAAACATACTCCTCAGAGATATTTCTATTATAATGTGATTCCATCCTCACTTTAACCTAAAAACCATTCACTTATAAAGACTAACTGAACTGTATGATCTAGTACAACTCAACACACAGGAGGAGCATCAAATGATATCAATCTTATGGACTCTTCTCTTGGAATTAAGCAATATGAAGAGAAAATGTCCTATAATTAATTATTTTTTTAAAGAAACAACAGCAGTCCACTTGAACGGTTCATTTTGAGCTGGGCTGGACACACAAAAAGGGGATGTGACCATCATATGTCGTCCAAAAACTATAAAAAAAGTTATTTTATATACAGCAAAGTTCATGAAAAAAAAAAGTCCAATTCATTTAGTCGTCGCCCTCTTTAGCCTTTTTCTTCTTTTTCTTCTTCTTTTCTGTTGTCTGTAAAAGAAAAAAGAAATGTGTTTTAGAATTTATAAATTAAAATAGGATCTGATGGTGTTTTGCATCACGTCCTCACCTCTTGTGCTGGACTGACTGCCGCTTCTTCCTCCTCTTCCTTCGGCTCCTCCTCAGCCGCTCGTTTCTTTTCCTTCTTTTTCTTTTTTGTCGTCTATAAAGAATAAATAGTAACATGTAGAATCTTCAAGATGTACTTCTCACACATCACGTAAGCGTTTTAATGTAAAATCTGGACCCTAGATAAGCTGAACTTAAAGAATGATATTAAATGCACCATCCACCAGAGATGAACTGATCTTTCCACCTCTCTCACCTCCTCTGCTGGGCTGATGGCCAGCTCCTCCTCTTCTGGCTTGGCTTCCTCCTCCGCTTTCTTCTTCTCCTTTTTCTTCTTCTTCTTTGGTGTCTCTGTTTCTGCTTCCCCTGAAATGCATATTTCTTTAATGTTCATCTGTATTTAACATCTTGCTGCAGCTCCATTTAGGTCAGTGTTCTGCTGTATGGATGGTTACCTTCTGTGGGGGCTTCCCTCTTTACTTTCTTAGCTTTAGCCTCCACCGGCTTCTCTTCCTCCTCAGCCTCTTCTACCTCTTCGATCTTCCTCTTCTTTGAGACTGTGGGGAGAGTGGAGTCCCCAGATGGGTCGTATACCTTTACATCACTGGCAGGAAGCAAAAGACACAATGTAAATCTAAGGCTGACAATATAAGTTTGGCTAGTGATGTTATTGAAATAATTGCAATGAGGTTTTTCCTGTATCAGTTCCAGATCTTACATGCAGAAAGTCAATAAACAGCATATCAAAATATCAGAAGTGTTGTTGTGAAGTATGATCTAAACAATGTGGATGAAGAAACACTCACCTCTTGTGCTGATATTTATCAGCCTTTGCCAGAGCTTTGCCTGAGCCACTAATACGTCTGATCTAAGACAGAAAATAGACAAAACTTTTAATCTAGACTTTATCATTCTGACTGCAAACACAGACACTCACAGTGTTGCTTTGCTTTAGGATGCTTTCCTATGAAACAACAACTGCACACAAAACAAGCTCAGAAGAGATAGTGACTTAATGACCCACACTGTATTTTCAGGACTGTGACATGAAGCCATGATCATCACTGCTTGCGACACAATAAAAAAAAAGTTGTATACTATATTAACTAACCCCTTTCTCCTCCAGGTAGCGCAATCGTACTTCCAGCTTGGCTCTGTTTTCCACTCCCATCTCCGAATTGGTATCTTCTCCCAGCGCATCGTAACGGATGGCAAGGGCCGTTTTAGCAGCCAGCATTCTGGAGATTTTACCCTTATTCTTGGCTGTGGTTTGCCCCACCAGAGAGGCGTGATAGATGAGACCGTATTTGGGGGTATCCCGACGGGTTTTCAGAGCGCGGAACAGAGCTTTCTCTGCCCCGAGAATCTGAACGGTGGACGCAGGGTGCTTGGCCAAGTTCAGCAGAGATCCTGATGAGACAATGATAGAGGTTTAATCAAGTAAATTAACGTTTCCAATCACAAATTCTAGACGTTTTGCTTTCTCACCTGCATGTGAAATGAGACGGGCTCCCACTAGTTCTCCCACCATGACTGTCAGGTTGGGTGCAATCGCCATCATGCGATTCTTCAGATAATCATATAATTGTGAGCGATACTCTGTTATTTCAATCACCTAGACATAAAGGAAAAATTTATAAATACACTACAGGTGATACGTCTCCTTAAATTATATGAACTGCTTTCCAATTAACACTGGAACTGATCATGTAAACCAAAAGCTGATTTTCACATCAACACACCTGGTCACACAGGTGCATGATGTTGGCGATGTCCTCCTCGGACACCTCTGTGCCCATGGAGATTTCTGCAGCTAGTTTAACCTCTGCCTCAATCTCTTCTGGTAGAATATCAGACAAATCCATCGATGCCACATTTGTGCGAGCACCTAGAAATTTGAAACAAGATAAATACAGTTAAACATTACATTTGAAATCTTCCATTTAAATATTGACATTATTTGAATGCTATTCAAATATTCCTACCACAATTTAAAGTACTAAAAACAAACCCAACAATGTAATATCTTATTTAATCAAATTATAATTTTTTTTGCTAAAAACTATTTTCTGGACTACAAATCGCACTTTTTTTTTTCCATAGTTTGGCTGGTTCTGTGACATATAGTCAGGTGCGACTTATCAAAAATTAATTTGATATGAACCGGGCGCTCTATGCTGCTCAGTGCTCCTGTAGTCTACCACTGAAAACAGAGCGCCCTCTGGCGGCTGTAGATGGGAATGTTTTCTCTCGTTTCTAAATAAATGCGGCTTAAAATAAATAAAAATAAAATAAATGCATCCAGTGCGACTTATATAAGTTTTTTAAAGTATAAATTTGTAAAGTATTTATATATATATATATATATATATATATATATATATATATATATATATATATATAAATAATCCTTTTTGTCACAAGATTTATAGACTGGAGTCATGTGGATTATTGTGATGTTCTTATCAGCTGTTTGGACTCTCATTCTGACGGCACCCATTCACCGCAGAGGATCCATTAGTGAGCAAGTGGTGTAATGCTAAATTTCCCCAAATGTGTTTTAAATGGAGAAACAAACTCATCCCCATCATGGATGATTTGAGAGAGAGTAAACTTATTAGTTTAAATATTTTCGAGGTTTTCTTTTTATTTAACCTGTGACTTTTAAACCTTGGAAAATTCTACTTTTTTCTTTCCAACAAAATGGAAAAGCATCAAACAGATCTGATGGAGACATCCTCATAAAATGTTTACAGGCAGGTACTAACCAATCTTGCGGACACTCTTGCAGTACGCCAGGTTATCTGTGATGATCTTGCCAAGCTCTGGGAAGTGCCAGCCGTACCATTCCCTGCAGCGCATGATGTAGTTATTGAGCTCCTTATCCAGATCATCCAGAAGAGCTGCAGATGGGCGGAAGAGTCAGAGAGTGAACAGCTGTTTAAGTCACGGCCTGTCTGCATGTGGGCTCAAGTATGTCCAAATAAATACACATTCTTACAAATGGCTTGAACGATCATGGTGTCCACCTTGTCTGGGCTGAACTTTAGCTTGTACCGTGAAAGACTGAGAGGAAATATGAAAAGAAAATCAGTCAATTGATGTGTAAAACGAGTCGAGACTAATGTAAAAATATCTGCTCAGAGGGTCTCAGTGGTAGTGACGAATGCTGAATAAGTATCCTCAAAGAAATCAGACAGCAAGAATAATCATTGACTTGAGCATAAAAAATTAAAAAGGAGAGATTTTTGTTGATTTTTAACTGTAAACATACCTGTGGGCAAGACCGAGAGACATGGCACTGATCTCTCGGGCAGAAAGACCTGTGATAAGCCCCTCCATCTGGTTTCGGATGCCTCTCATGAGCTCAGCTACAGCAGGGCTGTGCACACAGCTCAGGTTCAGCTTCTCCTGCAGGGGGCAAAAAAGAGTTTCAGCTGAAGGGACTTCCAGTGTCCAAACAGCAGAGAACTATAGCGATAGTAACACAAGCTTTGCATTACCAGCTCTGATGTTTAACCATAACCACAACCAAACAACACTTCCAGGAGTAAACACAAGCTCAGATGAGGTAGTGACAAAAAAGCCTCATGAATTTTCAGCAACATGACGCAAAGGTCATCATCATCACAGCTTGTAGTGTTTCACAGAGCAACAAGATTTGATATGGAATGCATATAGCAAACTGCGCCGGTCCGTTCTTATATGCTCCCCTCCATTTACCTTAATGACGCCTCCTAGTTTTGCATCAGTGATGGCCAGCTGTTCATGAGCCTCTTTGGCAACAACTTTCTTGAGAACTTTTTTCAGACTTTTCCCCAATTTCCCCTCCACCATTGCTGTGGCCGCTGATATCGACAGGCAAAAGAAAATCATTTTAAATTAGTGTGCATTTTAATATTAGTGTTCTTACATTTTAAGATTATATTTAGAAACACATGAATTAAAATGAAATCTGTGGTCTCAGTGGTAGTGACGAATTACTGTTTGGTGACCTCACGCATGAGTCGGATATACAGATACATCATAGACACACGGCTGAAGGACAGCCTAAAAGCTTTGCATCTAAAAACAAAGCACTAAAGGTGATGATGTTTCAATTCAGTATAGTTACCTGCAAGAGCTTCTGTTGTATCCTGAAACTTCTCAAAGTGCTTCAGTTTTACACTGAAAAATACATGAATAGGGCGTTACTGAATCATAAATGAGAATAAAAAGAAATTAAATATTTTGAGGTTGACACAGTGAAGGATTACCAAGATAAAAAATTTTTTTTATCTCCCACACATTTTAACGAAGGTAAATGCGGTGAGTTGTTTTTGACACATGTACACACATATATACATATACATATATATATACTACAGAAATCGACTAAATCACCTTTCTAGTCATGTAAAAGAGCATTTCAAGGTTCTCTGATATTTCCAGGTTTCCCATGAAAGTGCGAAAGGAGTGGAATGTTTATTTCCACCAAAAACAAAATGGTTTATTATCATAGACATACTTCGATGAAACACAGCACGAAAATTAAATTCACAGAAGTACAACTCACACTTTGTTGGCTTTTTCTGGTGTTTCAAACTCCTTCCACAGGCTGTCCACCTGCTGGAGTTTCTGTTCATCCAAGACCTGCACAAAACAAAAACCTGATGATTAAAACGTGCTGACACAATCCATCTATCTGCCATTTTTGAGATGCCTAAACTCAAACCATACAGTGCTCGACCATGTGGACCCTTGCACCGGTAACGACATATAAAGAGCTAATTCAATAGCTGCGTGCTCATGTAAAACAGCATTTCTCGGGTCTATACAATTTTGTGCAATAACTAAATGACATTGCATACGACTGATGAATTTAAAAATCGTCCAAACGCGAAAAACAGACCGTGAAGAGATCTCATAAGCAGCCGCAAAGACACAACGTGGCTGTTCTGCGACGCAGGCCACATGACACACGCTGGACCAAAACTCACCGTCTTCACTTAAAAATTCCGTAAAGTACATAGTTACAAAAAAAATAAAATAAAATTCAGCAAGCATATACCCGAAAATAATTTAAAAGTTTAACTCGTGGCTTTCTAAAAATTATTGGTCTGATAGCACTGCTATGCTGGCTAGCTAATAGTAACCCTAAATCTAAAAATACTTCTAACAAAACATAACAAATATGCTTACCTTGAAAATGGCATAGCCGGCGGCAGTTTCGAATAACACTAACATTTTTATTATTTTTCTTGCTCTAAATAAAATTCACTGCCGCGCTCCCCACATTGAGTCTTCCGCTACACGGATTCGCTTTCCACGAGGTGCACATGGGGACAGTACGTGCATGCGCAGTACTACCGAAGAAATGTGCGCATGTGCAGTATCGTTCGAGCTACAATAACCTCTTGCTGTTTTCAATGTGATTACAACACCGCATGTACAGACTTTTCACTTAAATAACCCACTCCTAACTGTTAATGTACAGAGTTTACACTCTGTGAGTTTATAATCTATATAAATTATTTTAGTTTAAAGTTAAATATCCACAGTCCAACTTAAAAAAAATGTTTTCAAACACTGTTTGGGTACTTTTTAAATCCTTAGTGAATCTTTCGAAAAAATACGGTAAACAGAGATAACATCTCTTGGCTTTGGCATAGTACATGCCACCCCACGTTTCACCGAAGTATCCAACATTATCCTCATCGAAGGCGAAAGGAACCAATAAGAAAGAACGTGGTGAGAAAAACAACACCGTTGGGTCAACGACTCGACGTCATAGGAAGTCCCGCCCCTTTTCCAATGACGCCAACGGCGCCGTGTTGTGGGTCTTCTGGTAGCAAAACCTCACATTACTGCACATTACAGTTCGTTATTTAATTCAAGTGATCGTGATCTTAAGAAGGGCTGTACATTGCGGAATATCATGTCAGACACGGTGAGTTTAAACCTGTTTTACAGAATCAAACTTGTTTGTAAGAGGAAAGGAGAAAGACGGACTTGTAAAAATGAAAATAAGAGGGCCCATCTTTTTTTAGCCTGTGTGTGTTTTCATGGCTAACTGACTGTGTGGATGGAAAAGTCTTGGTGCAGTGTTTTAAAACGCATATTGTCGTGGGTTACAGAGTTTTGTACAGTAGTCCCATTTACTGTGTTTATAAACTTGAAAAATATGCGAATATCTTTTTCAAATCATTCACTTAGCCTAGGTGCTAGTTAGCTGCTCTGAGCGCTGAAAGCAAAGTTCATATTGTCTTGAGCTGATGGACCCGGCTGCACATTTGAGCCACTATTTCTGCTTTCATTTTAGATAATTTAACTAGGTAAAGTTGTTACAATTGGTCATGTTGGTCTATGTTTGGTCTTGTGGTCGTATTATCAGTCCACGATACTTTACTGTAGTAAACCTGGTTGTGTGTTTATTGTCAAAGCACCCAAACACAGCTCATTACAGTTTCTTTCGCCTGAAGATACTGTAAATACTGAGCAAGCAAACTACATCAGACTGAACAGATTAAAATCTGTTTTATAATTTAATATATCCAAGAGATGTTTTACTGAACCCATCTCCAGAATAAGTATTACAGTCATTACCTTGCATCCATAGGAAACAGAACAAGATGTCATACAGAATCTAATGGCTCTCGTTTTGTTTACTAGGAGACCAAGCCCTCAAGTGATGGAGGCGAGAAGAAAGATGGAGAATATATCAAACTGAAAGTAATCGGTCAGGTAAAGAAAGGTGTTTTCTAGTTCACCATGAAATTCAGGTTATCAGATCACGATTTGGTCATTCTGGCAAAATGTGTGATTTATTTCCCTTTTGCAGGACAACAGTGAAATCCACTTCAAAGTGAAGATGACGACACATTTAAAGAAGCTGAAGGAATCCTACAGTCAGAGACAGGTGAGACATCACCACCACCATATATTTGCTTCAGTTATAAATTTGAGAATATCAGTACATGTGAGAGACTACTATATACTGAATATGGTGTAATACAGTGCAATATGGATGAGGACTTGAAACGAGTGATAATGATGTTAATGTATGTTTTTATTAAATTTATATTATAGCCAACATTATTATGTCATGCTGCTATTTTGAAAAAAACTATTTTCTGAACAAATGTAATCCGTGACAATATTATTTTGTAACATAATTTGAATTTAAAATCTTAAAAACGTATGCTGTCAGTGGAAGTGTAGAAGATATAGTCTTGTATTTTAGCATTGCAGATGCATATTTAACTTGTATGGTTTTGGAGTTAGTTGATTTGCATGATCTACAGTAACTAGCTACAATATCGCAGCAATAATTTTGCAACAGTAATACATAGTAAGAATGAAACATGCGTTTTAACAGTTGAAATTAAAACCATAGAAGTTCAGTACAGTCTAAAAAAAAAAACTAAAGAGAAGTCTGCTCTGAAAACATGATTTTGGAAAAGTATGACATTCTGAAATGTCAAATGTACTGCAGTAGAAATGAAAAAATGCTGCAGCTAAATTGCTATGTTTGCTGACATAAATTGAAATATTATAAACTGGTTATTGATTTTGGTTTCGTCTTTTGACATTGTTTGTTTTTGCATTTTATGCAGGGTGTACCCATGAACTCTCTAAGGTTTCTTTTTGAGGGACAGAGAATTGCAGACAACCAAACCCCCAAAGAGGTACAGTACACACTTCCACGAGCAAAACTGCAGCAAGTAAACGGAAGAGGACAAAAATTCCCTTTTGTTTTTGATGTCAAAGCCATGCATCCAATCAAACTCTGTGGTATTTTGGCATAAATCATAGATGGAAGCTAGCCAAATTATGCAGATGCCAACATGGACAGGTGTGTGACATACACCATCCACAAAGTTATGTGATATATAAAAAAAACCTTGACTAAAAGGGTTTATTTGAAAATAAACATGGTATGTTGTTGGGCCAATGTATCTCTTATTATATAATACTAACTATAATAATATTTGTTTTAACATTTACACAATTAAACATTATCACATGTCAAATTCGGATGCTAAAATACTAATTTATTATTAAATGTATTACAAAATTGATTCAAAAAAATTTCTATTTCAGACAAATGTTTTTTCTTGTGAAATTTCTTTTAATCAAATAATCCTAAAAGTGTGTCGAAGTCAAAGAAGGATGCAACAAACACAAACTCCTTGACAAAGCTACAGGAGCCCAGAATGCTGCACTGCTCCTCTCACGTAATCAATGGTGCTCTTTGGATATTTTGAGGTTAATATCAAACTGCAAAGATGAATTACTCCAAGCCACTTGATGTTACAATAAAAAGCCTTTAATTAACTGGGCTAAATCATAAAAATAATTATTCTTCAAATCCTTCTTCAGGATACGCACCAACTGTTCAAACAAATGTTCTTACACAATTAGTAAGCAATCAAAGACAACTGGTTAATCAGTGGTTAACACATACAAACTACAGTTTTATAGAAATATTACCCCACAAAAATGAAAATGTGCTTAAAATGTACATACTCCCAGGCAGAGTTTCCGCTAGAAAAAAATGGTGCCGGTTTCCGGACATTTTGATGATATGCCGGTCAAGTATCGCCTCTTAATTAGTCAAGGTGAGGAAAACTGGAGGCAGGCTATGTAACGTAAAAAATGACATAATCAGGCCGCCGAATGCAACATGTTTATTAGCCTAACTTTCAAATAGACGGGAAAAAAAACATTTTCTACTATGGTTCATTTCTTCATTTGGATCTATTTGCGATCCATTCCATTCTAAACAAACAAAGCATATGTTTCGTCCTTGTTTCATTATAGATTAAGATAATAATTAATAAATGCACGCATAATTATCAGTGAACTTGATAAAAGTTGCAGATATGTTTTACATGCATGCACAAACAAATGCCTTTCAACTTATGTGTGCAAAATTCAGAATGAAATGAATGTGCAGCAATTTGTACAAATAGAGATTCTAGGTCTACTATACATGTTGTAGACATTAAATAAGCTTATTTAGTTTAATATTTGTTAAAATATTATAATGTTATTTTTTAATTTATGTTGATTATGAAAAGTGAACCGCACGAGTAAGATAAGATGCGCAATATCGAGAGACATGGAGCGGGTCAGACATGATTTTGACCACTTAATTAAGTTTTGTTTAGTAGAAATACTTTTTTGAAGTGAATTTCGTTTTGTATAAATTGTATCTTAATTTTAATAATTTTTTTTATCAACCAATTGCCTGGATTTAATACATAAGAAGCAAATATAGCAGACGACAGGCCTAATCATGCAGGCGCCCTCGCGGCCACTTGCATTGCTAGTGAACTGGAGTGCATCTCATCCTAATTTAACGAAACTCAGCGTAGGCCTCACAGACATGAAATATATCTTAAGAAAGCTTGAAATGTCTTTTTAACAATTTAAAACGAAATTTTTTTTTACCTATGCTAATTACACATTAAATTCAGGTAGGCTACTGAGTCGCTGTCCTCAGTGCCCAGAAAAGCGCTGAAACGGAGATGAAAGGGGAACCCGTTTTTATTTATTTATTTATTTTTTTTGGCTTATTTTAACTGGCCCATCCAGTTTTCTGGAGGCCCACCTACAGTACAATCAAAATCCTGGCGCCGCTAGTGCTTCGCAGCGGTCTGATATCAAGAAATAACAGACCGCATTCCACATTGGAATTCAACCAAGCCATGTAATAATGTTTAATAACTTTCAAACGAGCCTGTTCCTTCATAACATAGCCAAAGTTCGGTGTATTTTTGCTTTATACATTTTAGGCTTATTCTCAAATTCAGATTGTGTTGGGGGGGCGGGATTATTAGGCAATTTTATTCGGACAATTTGACCGGAGAGATTTAATTTTGTCGGACATTTCATTTTTTTTTCGGCCAATGTCCGGCAATTACCGGACAACGGAAACCCTGCTCCCAGGCTATCCTAGAGTTTGTTTCTTCATTTGAACAGTTTAGGGCCACTTGCTCACTAATGAATCTTCTGCAGTGAATGAAATGAATGAAAGTCCAAACAGCTGATAAAAACATCACAATAATTCCCACAGCTCGAGTCCACCAGTTAACATATCAAGTCCCTGAAAGCTGCATGACATTTTTATCAGCTATTTGAACTCCTTTTCCGACGGCAGCCATTCACTGCATTAGTGAGCAAGTGATGTAATGCTCAATATTCAGATGAACCTATTCACATTTTTCACATCCCATTCTGATTCACATTGAATTGAAATTTTAGGTGAATTATTCCCTTAAGTTTGCTACAAGATAATGCATTCCAGCAGCATTCATCAGCTGCTTTAAGCAAAAAATTTCAGCTACATTTAGCTGTTCAAGACATAAAGAATTGACTCAAACCCGCTCCTGCTCTTTTATCTCTGTTTCAGCTGGGAATGGAAGATGAGGATGTGATCGAGGTGTATCAGGAACAGACCGGTGGCTGTCGGAATGATTAGACTCTTTATTTTTATCTTAATTTTGTATGTATGACATGTATTTCATCTGTTTCCTTTTGCTGTCACGTCAAAGGGAAGCAGAAAAAACCATCTGGATCAAATAGATAATGTGTCAGGGCTGCTGTGTTTGAAGGAGTTGGGTGGAACTACTATAGAAAGTTTTTTTCTAGCCATGTCCCACGTTCACTCTCTGCTAACTCATCCCTGCCTTCATACGTTTTTTTTTTTTATTATATATATATATATATATATATATATATATATAAAGATTCAAGTTCTGCAATCACGTCATGTAACATGTTTTGTAATGCCCTGAGCTGATTCAGAACGTTCTGTTAATCTGTACAGTTCTGCTAAAAACAGATTATGCTGTTAAATTCAATCAACAAATCAAGACGAATTTTGGATGCAACCTTTGGTGTTCTTGTAATGTTATTGCATTTATAAGTAATGAAGGAATTGTTCATTTAGTTGGCCATCATTACGTGTTCTGTCAATCCTTAGCTTTCATTAGATACTTCTTTTTACACATTTATTTGTTTTTGGCTCATTTTATGCTAGTGAACACACCTGCTATAATGTAATAGAAACCCTTTGAGTATTTTACATTCTGGGATGCTTATTTATATGCAGTTGTTGTCTGATATTTCAAACGTGTAAAATGTTTCTTTGTTCTTCTTGCATGTGTGCAATAACTGTGTACAGTTGTACATTATATAGGCACACTATGAATCACAGCAGGAAGGTCATTGTATTGTGTTTTTGCATGGTTTTGTCTAAAGTATTACAATTCATACCCCTGTCTGAATCTGTGTTGTCACCTTCTCTTCTACCTGGTCTTGGATATTTGGATCCCTTTAGCCTCAATAATTGATTTCAATACCTGGAACTAATGGGTAGCTATGTTGTTTGATTAGTACTCAGGGGCCTCATTTACATACACAGAATAAATACTGCTACGGTGTCGCTACTCATGTTCCTTTTCTTACACTTTTATATTTTTTCATTTTCTGCGAGAGGGGAGGGAAATTTGGTCCAGATGGTTTTCTGGATATAGAAGAATTATGACTTTGCTTTTGTCTTGTTTTTTAAATAAAATGTGTCATAAAACAGTTTGTGGTAACTTGTGTTTTTGCCAATCTAATAGGAAATGTTTTCTTATAGTGGATATTCCATTTATGAACACTAGACGGCAGCAACACTTTCGCAGCAAATCTTAACTAACTGAGATTGATAACGAAATACATGCAACTAGAAATCCTTGTTTGAATCTCCACTTCATTAACATATATATATATATATATATATATATATATATATATATATATATATATATATATATAGTAAAATATGAATATTATTTACAGCAAAAAAGATAAAATGTAATATGTCATTCTCTTTGCCCGCTTTTGTAATTTGACTAAACTGTATATTTGTATATTTTCTATTACATTAAATTATTTACAATTAAAGATATATATAAGTGACCTTATAAAGTAAAAATAAACTTGTAGTCTACCAACTTGTCATGGACACACACAGAAACAAAAACATTAATATTAATATATATTTAAAAAAATATATGATGTTTGTGACAATATTGTGGCTGTATGTGGTAAGATTTTGATTTGATCAAAGAGGAAGAATTTGAGAACCAATGCTTTAATGCAGTGTCATTCTCTAAAGCAATCAGTGTTATTATGGGATTGATCCAGTTTGGCTGATGTCGTCATGTATGGATGAATGAAAAACTGACTGGAACTTCTTAACACTGTGATCATTCTACTGTTAATTCTACATAACGGATTAAAATCTTAGTGTGGTGGGAGAGAGGGCCTTACTGTGCTGTACAGATTTTTTAAATTTATTTTAAGTGTCTGATATTAAAGTGTGTTTTGTGTGTGTGTGTTGAAGTGGAGGGGTCTGGCAGTGAAACATGGTGTTGGAAAATCAGCAATGGGTGGATAAAGTTGCTGTAGGGGCCTCCGCTATATCCGAACCCCAACGGGATGATCCGATTTCTTTGCCTGGGATACAGCACCTCCGAAACCCTAAACATTACCAGATGAGGCCTCGCAAAAAATTGAGGGGGCTAGCTTGTGTTTATTCAGGGGGGAAGGGTGCAGATCACCTTTGAGCTCAGATGTTCGTTAAGTTTAGCTTGCATTAGAAGGATGTATATGTCTGTGTTGCATATGTACATTTTAAAAGGAACGTATAATGAGAAACATTTTCTTGGTCTATTTGAGTAAAATAGTTTTTATTCATTTTGAGCCCCTCCCTAGTTCATAAAGACCATACGTTCAGACAATCTGCAAAAACCACTCGTTCTTGTTCTCTAGAAGTCATACAGATGAGTATATTCATGCACATTTACATGCAATACATATTTGGGGTTCAGAAACTTGGTCTAGAAACTATTGTTACATGATAATGTTCCTAACACCAGGAAAACTAATAATTAGAGCAAATTGCAGATGCAGAAACATAGTGCTAGAAGCTGCATTAGGAAATAGTTTAGAGTTATTTCACCATGGCCTCTGTTGGGATTATTTCATGTATTTCTTTTTTTTAAAGCTGCGGTAGGGAACTTTTGACGCTCTAGCGGTTAATAAACAGAACTGCTTGCGTCTTGCGGAAGAACATCGTAGCCGGAACTACTTCTCTCTGTTTATGTCTATGAAGAATCACAAAGGTGCTGGGTTACTCCGCCGCGGTATCCCCGAAGCAATCTAGAATAGTCCGAATATAAACACTTATTATAGGTGCACCCTAGTGATTCAGGACAAGCCAAAAACACGGTTTGGAAAATGGATTCATGGTGTACTGGCTTATTATATAAATTTTTTCTACATTTTGAACACAAACAAAGTTATGGACCGCAGCTCTGATTGGTTATTTTTTACCGGGAGCGATGGAGTTTCTGCAAATGGCAATAGGACACTGGGAGGAGCCAGAGGAGCTTGATTTTTTCCCAGATTATCTGTCTCATATTCTACTGTCAGGACATAATGACAGGTTTAATAAATATGTAAAAAAATATTTTTTTACAAAAGTACCCTACAGCACCTTTAATTCAGCATATGTTTGATCCAAAGACTTACAAATTACAGTTTGTGTGACCATTTTATAGTAAATTGTGAAACTGTCAAGACACAAAATAGGTTTTAAAACGGAATATGAGCTTTTATATAAAAGGCAAAAAGAAAAAAAAATAGCTAATGTAAATTGGCACGAAATATCTCTCCCGTTCGAGCGTTTCAAATTATTTGTACACAGCTGGTGTAAGAGTACGAGAGCTTATATTGTGTATAGCTATTAAAAAAACGCTAATCTGAAAAAAACTCAGGCAAAGTTATTCGAATCGTTAATGAACGACTTATCGTTAGTACGTGTTTGGCGCATGCGCACTAATATTACTATGGCGCAATACTCTACCTGACCTATAGAGCACTGAGTTATACGCAAAACAGAAAACGTGAAGGGTCACAGAGGATGAAAAATTATCTGGTGCAAAAAACATTGACCAACACTATAATTGGACCTTAGGGGACAAAATAAAATGATGAACTTATGAGCCCTTTTAAAGGTGCAGATAACAGACCTGATACACAGAGAGAAAAAGAGCGGGAGAAAGTGTAGCAATATATCTGGCACAAATGCTCACTGATCTTTACTGTGAGAAACTGAACTGAACTGGGGGAAATATTATGTATCAAAGAGGAATGTTTCCCTGGGCAGCCCCACCGTCAACTTCCTTTTCATATTTCTATCAAGGAGAGAGCACAGAATAGAAATCAGATACCTAAACAATCAAGGTGATCTGCTGAGACAGCTCTTTACACAGATAAACAATGTTAACACCTTGAAAAACATAGGTTTTAGCTTTGTTTGTGGCCTAGGTATCGATACAAATTCAGGTAATTGTATCTCAAGGGATTGAAAGACTGTTCCTATAAAGGGTGTGCAGTTACCTGGGAAAACATGTTTCTTTCAGGGGTAGAAGGCACCTGGGACACACAATAGATAACAGATTTTCACAAATAAAGTACTTCAATGCTCATCACAGATGTAGCTGTTGGCCTGGCTGTGGGTGACCATAAATTGTCAAGGTGTGGCCATATTCAGAGGACCTGTTGGCTCTTTTGTCAAGTGGTGTGGTCTGTAAACAGGTTAAAATCTTGTATAAGATAAATTCAGACATGCTTCTTGTGACCAATTCCACACTTTTTTTTTCAGAGAAAACCTGTGCAAATACATCCGAATTTGGCCTTAGATTGACAATTTTGCACTAATACATGGGTGATTCTCAGGAGGCGGTGGTATTTGAGGCTTCACTGTTACTGTTGAACTTTCAATAAATCATTTTGTTTTTCACTTTGAGGCCAAAGTGTTGTCCTAACAAGCCATACACACAATAAAAGGTTATAACCACCCGAATATTTTGAATAATGGTCAACAAATATTACTTTTTGAAACTCGCGAAAAAAACTTTGTTTTCTGTACTGCGATGTACATACAAGTAAAATGGATTATCAAAAGCGAAACAGCTTGAATTTGTGGTGAAACATTTCTATCAAATGAAACACATGCATGATGAATGGTTCTCAGTAAGCTTCATAACAAGCATTTAAAAATGAATTTTCAATTCATGCCGACTTTAATGTACATTTCTGATTCTGGGTCCTAATTTATGATTATAGTCTTTTAAAGTGTCAATCATTATCATTACTAGCTTTAAGCCCAACCCTAAAGAGCTACATTATTTTAGCCTCATAACTCTAAGTTTCAAATTATAATTTAAATAGATATAGTAAATTATGATATTATCACTCAGTTTGGTGTGCCTTGTATGAAATCACACATTATAATTTTAATAACTAATGACATAATTTGTTTGATGTCAACCAGTCTAAAGGGTTGTTTTGGTGTTGAATATTACAGGAATTTAAGATCAATGAAAAAATTCCTCTTATCTAGCAAATATCATTGTCAAACATATTATTTACAGTTAGTATTCTGTTCCAAGAAACCATTTCTTCCCAGAAAAGGGCTGAACTATCGAGCTTGACAAGGCAGTGTGTACACACATTATGAAATATTGATAAAGACTTTATGAGAAATGTACCTCTGTTTGAACTATGTGGTCATTTTTTTATGTATGTTCCCTATATGAAGTCACAAGGATTACACACCAGGATTTTTAAAGGGGAAATGTCACAGCAAAACGGTTGAGTGCTGATTATATGAGTACGTTTTACAAGAAAAAACATTTCAGATTGTGTATTTCTAGTTTCACATTTAATTAATTTTGTTACATGCCATTTCTTGCCGGCCACATTGATCATGCATTTATTTAATGTTGTATCCTTTCTGTATACACTTATTTCTGTGTTCATGTTTTCTATTTACCTTATGTAAAGCATCCTTGGGTATTTGAAAAGTTCTATATAAATAAAATAAAACATTTTTTTTTTGGCGTAATTTATTTTAGCTTTTTTTATTTACTAGCTATTTAAAAGTGAAAATTGTTTCTACAACATTTTATTTTACTGTAAAAATGTAATTTATTAAATAATCTGATTAATTTTACATTATATAAATATAATGTTAAATAATGTGATAATGTTTCCTAAGAATGCCCTATATCTTAACTCAACAAACCTTAACAAACATGTGTGTGCGTTTATAGGCTGGAAGCAAATCAGACTGTGACAGTTTACACTGTTGTAAAAAATTCCATAAACCCAACTGTCAATCCAAGTGATGGACGTTTCTTGGCTGCACATGCTGTGAATTTAACACACTTCACATCCCCTGAGGCATTGAGTGCCAACACACCCAATCAGACACTGGGGTGCATGTACCCACACAAATAATCGTATTACACTGAAAAAAACAACTGCATGATCTAAAGTTACTTTATGAATATTTTTGTTCATTTTGTTTATGAAGAGACAGTTTGTAGCATTATGGCTCACTGCCATGTAATAATAATCCTGTACAATTTGGTCATGGATGAAACGTGGTATTCCAGATACCGAGTACAAGAATTCTGGATCTCAAAATCATTAGTGCAGTATCTGTTCTCAAAGATATTGTATCCCACCCACCCCCATCACCTTCTAAATGCCCTTACAGAGAAACATCCCCCAACTCTTTGAGAGAAAAAAATAAATAACAGGAGAAGGGACCGTGGGATGGGGCGTTTCCCTCACCCTAAAGAATGAAGCGGTATCCAGTTTCATTTGGAGATGAAGGGAAGAGATCTTATGCTTTGGTGCATCTCAGGGCTTCCTGTTGTCCCAGAGGCAGGGTGGCAAACTTCACACCATTTCTGATTATATCCTGTTTTTGTAGACCACTTTTATGTTCCTTTCTGTCTTAGAAGAAATGTTTACTTTTTCACCATTATAGTCCCCCGTGATTGTTTTGTTCACCCTTATTCTGTCATTGTCCTTGCTTCTCCTCTCTTAGATTCATGCTACAGACTGAAAGCATTAATGAACTCGAGACACATGGAGGGCTACTCACTTGAAGTCTGTTGTTGTAGTTAATCATGCGGCTATCAGTTTCAACTACTTGCTAACAACTGTTTTGGGGGAAATATCAAAGTGTCGTCAGGGCATCGACACGAGTCACCATTTGTGCAAACGAAATCAAGCCAAAGCAGCTTTTAAAAATCTAATCACTTTATTAAGTGAAAATGAACAAAAAAAGCCTTAAACAAAATTGATCTGCTTAAATACATCAAACATCTTTTGACAGAGATGTGATATTTACAAATAACGAAATATGATAACGTTTTCTCCTGTACATACTTCTGGGCTAAACATTTTTAATCCTATGTGTCACTTTCGCATCGCTAAGGCCTTTAAAATGACAGAATATTAAATTACTTCATGAGACCTGGCTTGATATGGCAACATGGATGAATAAGCAACTCATGACCAAAGAACATTAAATTTAACTCGTTCTAAAATCTAAATAAATGGCCATGTGCAACCAAATAGTAAAATATGTAATCTATGAGAAAATGACAAAAAAAAGTGTGTTAAAAAAACAAAAGAGACATTCATTCAACAACAGGAATTGATCAGTACTTCGAGGCACAAGACTAAATTGCAGACATTTTTGACCGCCACGGGGTGAAGAAAACGTGGCTCCTGATAACACAAGTCATCATTAAAGTGATAAGAGTTCCGCCATCTTTTCCATTAAAATCATTCGTTGGGTTTCCAAGGCTTAAAAACATTTGGAGATTTAGTCCATTGGAGAAATGCATGTTCTTTGGAGTTGTGCTTTTAAAAGTGTTGTCAAAGTCTGGGCACTTTATAAATGAGAAAAGCATCATGCTGGGCTCACACAGCAGTGTCTTCTACCATCAGCATGGTTTAACATAGTATGTGTGACCTGATCGCAGTTCGCGTTTCCTTTCAATATTGACCTGTATTTCTTACAAAGTTCAGTTCACACTGTCGTCTCACCCTGGTTGTTCCCCAGCCGCTGGTAAAACTTGCGCCACGACTGTAGAGTTTTTCCAGACCAGATCCAGAATCCTGACGTGATTCCTACGATCATAGTCATGAGGTACTTGATCATAAACACTGTGAAATCCGGCGTCATTGGCGCAAAGTTGTTGGCCGGGCACGGTACTGCAAAACGCTTGCACGTCTGCATGTGCCAGGTTTTTTCCCACTGCTCACGGAACGCTTGTTCGTAGAAGTAACACGCGATGACGATGGTAGCTGGAACGGTGTACAGGACGCTGAAAACACCAATACGCACCATCAGCTTCTCCAGCTTTTCTGTCTTGGTGCCATCATGCTTCATAATGGTGCGGATGCGGAACAACGAGACAAATCCAGCCAGAAGAAAAGACGTTCCAATGAAGAGGTAAACGAACAAGGGGGCGAGGACAAATCCACGTAAGGCGTCAACATTATAGATGCCCACGTAGCATACGCCAGTAAGAAGGTCGCCATCCACTTGTCCCAAGGCGAGGATGGTGATGGTCTTAACAGCGGGGACGGCCCACGCTGCCAGGTGGAAATACTGAGAATTGGCTTCGATTGCTTCATGGCCCCATTTCATTCCAGCGGAAAGGAACCATGTGAGCGACAGGATCACCCACCAGATTGAGCTGGCCATGCCGAAGAAATACAGGATCATGAAGAGAATGGTGCAACCTTCTTTTTTAGTCCCTTGAGCCACAGTCCTATAAGCATCATCCCTGAACTTGTCAATGCAGACCACCTTGTCCTCCAGTAAAAACCCGGCCGCATAAGCCACTGCCACCATGAAGTAACACCCAGAGAGGAAGATGATGGGGCGTTCCGGGTAACGGAACCGGCGCATATCCACAAGGTAAGTGAGGACCGTGAACAGGGTACTCACGCAGCACAGGATTGACCAGATTCCCACCCATAGCCGACCGAAATGGACCTCTTCCTCCTTGAAGTACATCAGGCCATGCGGCTGTTTGTGCTCGCAAGGGGCGCCACAGTTTTTCGCCCCTAAAAAATGGTAATTGAGGTAGGAAGGGACTGTGAGTTGAAGGGGGCAAGTGAAAGCCTGAATTTGGCGTGGCACGTGCATGCGTGGAGTGAAGGGGTCCGGTATATAAGGCGTGGGGTCTGTCGTCGGGATGTCGGGGTCTGATTTGTTCTGTCCCACACAGATCTCTCCTGCTCCATGTACTGGAAAGTTCTCACAACGGAGTCGTTCAGGCCACTGGAAGCCGAACTTGTTCATGAGGGCCTCACACCCTTGTCTCGCACGCTCACACAGAGAGCGACAGGGAGGTATTGCCTGTTCCAGAACCGTACACACCGGCGCATACATGGAACAGAGGAAAAACTTCAAATCTTGAGAACACTGAACTTTGACCAGGGGGTAGAACTGGTGCACCTCTAGTCCTGCGTCCTCCTGGTTGGTGTGTCCCAGGAGGTTCGGCATGATGGTTTGGTTATACTGGATGTCGGTGCACAGGGGAATAGATATGGGTTGGCAGAACCCGTGCTCTGGGACGGAGATACCATTCTCTCCATGATACTTGGAGGAAGACAGTCCAAGCAGAAGTGTTGTGATGAATAAAAGGCATGGACTAACTTCCCGTAACGCCATCATTGATTCCCTGAAAAACATAGAAATGTGGATTATTTTTTTTTATTTATTAATTTTTTTCTTACAACTAGTAATTATTTTACTAGTATTAGTAATCAAATATTGACTATTATCTTTAAGAATTTCAAAAAAAAAAAAAAAAAGAAAAATCATGAGTTATTATTTCTTTTCTAAACTATCTATTCTATTAGTCACTATCCAAGATGTGGCAAGCAACTGTTCTTTTGTTACTGGAAGTGAATCAACCGCTAATATACATCAGCTGTTCACTTCAGACAAGGATATTAGTTTCTATTATCTATTCTAGTTTTACTAGTACCGCTTCATAAGGTATTAATACTTATTCTTTAGTACTTGTAATCATTTAAATAGTTACTAGCATCTCTTCCAATTTTCTTCACACTTTTCTAATAACTAACCTTACTTAGAATTAAATGGCAAAATTTACAATTTGTTTCCACAATGGGAAACTTAAATTGTGAGTATAAGGTTAATGAATGGCAGGAAACTTATAATGAATAGTATGCAATTATTAAGTACTACTAAATAATTTGATAAACACTAGTCAAACTAATGGAAGAATAGTCTCTAATGAACAATTATAAATAAAAACGGACAAAGATACAAGTCACTATCGGATTACATTCAATAAAATAATACAAAAAATAAAATATACAGAAGCTGCAAGTTAAAAAACAAAAACAAATAAAACGAGTTTCTGGGACCTTTTAAACAAAGGATTGTTTCACTGAGTTAAACAAAGTCTTGAGATTAAATCTAACTAATTTACACACATAAAACTCTATAAAGGGATTAAACTTCATCCACTGTCGCATAAAACCCGAACACAAACAAATGTAAACTTACTAGAACGTGTTCCCCGAAACTTGTGGGATATTCCTCCAATCCGATCTGGAGCTCCAGACGTGTCCGATCACTCGTAGGCTACAAGGCGATTCACAAACTATCCTTCCTCCAGCTCAGAGTTTTGCGTTCAGGTATTCATGACCCCTTTTTTTCGAAACTACTCCACATATTTCATCATCATGGTCCCCAAACATCTGCCTCCTTCTGAGCTCGGCCCTCCTCTCCGTTAAAACACAATATAAGAAACTTTCTCCGCCACTCCTGTAGAATCTGCAGCTCTATCTCTGTAAAGTTGATACGCTGATTCCACATTGCAGCACAGTGATAAACGGTTTCAAGCAGCCCTTCATTCACTGTCCCTAAGCGCTTCTCCGCGGGGCGCCTTGAAACCTCCTACCTTCCCACCAATGGGAAGATGTGTTTTTCTTAGCGCGGCGTTTCTTATTGGATCGGAAGGAATATTTCAGAAAAGGGTGGGATTGTAGTATCTCCTTTTCCTAAATTATTTTTCTAATTTATTTTAAATGTATGAATACGTATTGGAATCTTGGGGCCTAAACTAAACGAGTGTAAAAGTGAATACTATGTTTTTTAAGGTGATTTAGAATGTCTTGGTTATATTTGGAGGGACAATCTTTTTTAGTTATCTGGGATTCGAGGGCAAGAACCTTAGAAATAGATGTTTGTGCAGTAAAAACTAATGGATTTATAGCAGAGACTCCTCAACTGAATGTTATTTCTGCCACATAGATCATAAAGCCATTTGGTGATGAAGTGGGAGCCGGACTGAAATATTACTCTCAAACAAATATAAGGGCACATTCAACTTGTGAAAAGTTAAGTCTGGTGATTTGTAACCTGAAAATGGGCAGAAAACCTGTGCATGTGTATTTATGATTAATGAGAAATCTGTTTATGAGAAATCGCTGGTGACATGTTCCTGCTGCCTTATAGTAATGTTTGAGCTCAGAGATTTTGATAAATCTCAGTGGTATTTGAGTCTTGTTGATTTATACAGCCAGAGACGCATCTGATGATGAAACCAGGACAAATGCATAGGGCGACACACAGCAAAACACTTTTTAAAAACGGTCTAAGCCAAAAGCAAGGCATATAACAGATGCTGTTAAGAGAGTATTATTCAAAATTTATTTTTTTCCAGTCATGCTTCAAATAGTTTTTCCATTTTTTGGTGCACCTTTAATTAAATAGCACAGACAATGTGTGTGTTCTCAAAAGCAAAGTGAATCTGATGGCAATCAGAGTCTATATAAACCTAATCAATGATTTTAAAGATATGTTTATCACTATGTCTGTTCTTTTGGCTTATCCACATCTCTGCCTGAGAGATATCTGGATCCAATGTCTGTTATACAAACATTAGTCTCTCCCTTTCACATTCAACAGAATATTTTATCCATCTGTCAGCATTCCTTATCTCTTTCTGAATTAATTACGCAAATACACAGTATTTGACCAGACCTCCAGTATCACTTCGAAACTGATTCAGGGATCTTGCTAGCAGCAGTTTGGACTCAGGGATGGACTCACATCTGAAAGAAAGTCTCAAAGAAAACAGATTATGTGTGAGCAGAGCAGAGCAGTCTGTACTCTTCGTGTTTAAATAGAGGGGAGCGAATGCTTTTTGGCAGATCTTTTATTAAAAGATGACATTTGTAGTTTTTGTGATTCTAGTAACTGTTTTTGATATTACACCATGCTATAAAGAAGCAATACATCAGAATCCCCTGTTAAAAATACTCAGATTATTCAAATAAATCTGGCACCTAATTACTGCAATGCCTATCTCAGTTCTTTCCTCTCACACACTCTGACAACAATTTGTCATTCCTAACACTGTAATGTGCCTTTCATGGTGCCAAAGAAGCATTTGGTTTTCTTTAGCTGTGTTAGAGAGGTGAGATACATCTGTTTATTCTAAAATAACAACTAATGAAATTTAATCAACAGTGAAAATATTATTTGTAACAAAAGAACAATGTAAGCTTTGGAAAAAATGGTTCTTATGCTAAGGGTAAAAAACAGCTATGTGGAATAAATAATTAAATAATATGGTTCTCTTTTTCCGAAATATTAGTTTTGGCTTTATTTTCCTATTGACATCCTCTCTTCAGTCCTCATACATTATACTGTACTGTATTGCATTGCTTTGGCCATTCTCTGTATTTCCCACCTTCTTGCACACCATGATTGGTTGATTATACAATGCCTACACGCAATTTGTTTAACTATTTTCCAGTCATTATCTTCCGAAGCATGAAAAGAAATAACAAGCTTTTTTTCTGTACGTTTGGATGTATGATCACGTTGCACACTATTGAAATGCTGCTAGTGTGAAATCACACTGAATTCATGCTGCTCACACTCCACTTAAATGCTGCGCATGTGTCCAGTGTGAAACCAGTGTAACATTAACCTAGTCTAACTCCAGATTTTAACTTGAGTGTCACCGTCTTTCCATCGGGGGCCACATTAGACAAATGTGAGAACAATGGAACTAGATATTTACATTTTCTGAAGAAAGATAATGATTGCCCATGCAAACCTGTTTTAAACTTGCTGCTAAGTGGTTGCTAGGGTGTTTGCTTACTGACCCAAATCAAAAGAGACCCACCCAAATTTCTGTAATATTCAGGTCTCTAGATATGGGGTCTTGGGCTCACCATCATTAGAAATCTACACTAAAATAATATGTTTCAGTGAGTATTTTTTTATAGAAGCTAAAAAAATACAGTTAATTAGATTACCATGCAGTTAAAGCTGCAAATGGTTTAACATTGCATTATATATAAGTGTACTATAAAATACTGTCAAACTGCTTGTAAATGAATTATGAATTATAATTTACTCTGAATAACAGAGAACGAACATTTCCAGAAGTATGACACATCAGTAATGTACATTAGGCTATTTTGTGTTACATTTTCAGTTATTTAGTTAATGTTTTGCATTACTTTAGCATCATGTATGTTACGCTGATGGTGTTTTTCCTTATCTTTGTGTGTCCTTATCTTTTGTGGCCATGTTTTAGGGAGAAGCCACTTAATTATGAACTCTGATTTCATCATGTGACTTTCTATTTTAACGCCTTATGGTTTTATTATATTTTAAGGTAAAAAATTGGTTGTTAAAACTTAAATATATGCTTATGAGTTGTAAAATACACAGGCTTCCCATAATAATGGAAACACTGACACATTATTTATTCACAAGGTATTTCTGGCATCCACAGCTAAATTTAATTTTATTGAGTTAATTTATGGAATTTTCTCACCTGTTAATTAGGTCTAAAAATGTCAGATTTTTTATAAAAGAGGTCATGGAAAAGTCTCAAAGTGATTCAAAGATCAAATTCTCACATGATTGCTATGTAAAAAGTTTTCTGAATTGAGCCGCTAATTAACTTGTTAACTCACCTGATCCTCAATAATCCCGGCTTTCATCGCAGTACAGCATTTGCAACCTGTGACTAAACTAACATGGGGGAAAATATTCAACAGATTAATACTTCAGTGTGTGTCTGTCCATCCATGTGAATGTCTCTTTCTCAATCTCTCTCTCTCATATACTGTACTCACTTACTTAACAAAGGAATGTTAATATGTGTTTCATAATGTGCAGCTGTTTCTGTGGTGCTTTTCAGTCTTTGTTAAGGCGTTTAATTCATTTCCTTGCTTGCAGTGCATGAGTCCGAGTGAGAACAGACAAGGAAAGTCAAACACAAGATACCCAGGCAGCTCCATTTTAGGAAAAAGACCTCTGCAACATTGTGTCTGTGTACAGTGCCGCTAATGGGTCGGTATACATTTGACTTGGTCAGCTCTCAAATGGTAATCTTCTCTCGAATGGAGGAAAAGTACATTTATAAACTCCTGTTGCTGATACACTTCATCAACGGCTCTCTGGTGACCGAACACAGGAAGGGTTCATTCTAAATGGGTGGTTGTGTTCAAAATCTGGCTCAGAGCAAAGCAGGGGTGAGAGCAAGAAGGAATGCAGGAAAGAGTAGCGCTCCAGTTGGCCTGAATCTGACCGCAGATTACTGTGTGCTTAGACACAATCTAATGGATACAGAGCAATGTCAGACTTTTTTAATTATTATTAAAGGGGTCATATTTTCCCCTGGAATTGATTTCTAGGGACATTTTATGTTTTAGACATTTTTTCTAAAACATACTGACAGATTTAAGATGTAATTTACATTTAATCAGCTTCGAAAATAAGTATCAAATTCTGATTGGCACAGATTATGACCCTGACTTTCAGTGGAATTTTTGTTCTAAATATTTTTTTCCGTGAATAATATGGACATTTTTCAAATTTTTTTTTATCACTTATTTTTTCTGCTGCTTTTTTATGTATATATATATATATATATATATATATATATATATATATATATATATATATATATATATATTTGGCTTAGCAGGTTGCCAAATTGCATACCAATAATGTGTGTTGGCAGCTTGCTTCTGTCTTTGCCATCACTATATCATCTGTTACAGATGAAGAACGTGTTTTAGATTTATTAACTCCATTCTTTTTCTTTCTTTCTTTCTCTGAAATACATATTTTGACAGTCCACCTGGGACAAAGTGCAGCAGTGCAACAGTCTCCTCCATGGGCATTTATATGTCCACGCTTGATCAATCTGTCAAAATCCCTGACTATTATATTTTCACATTCTCTCATTTTTTTCAGGCAACTTCTAGCATTAACCGAGACACCAAAAGTGATGTTCAGGCCTCTTGTGTCGTTCCTCTGAGCCCCATGTCTGTGTTCTTAATATAGCAGGAAATCCTGCCTAATACCTCCAGTGCATTTGATGGCGGCAGTGGCTGGCCTGGTCCCCCATGTGCTGCCCTACTTCCATGTAATGTAAACGATAGTATATCAGACTACACAGCCAGATGCTTGATGGGTCAGAGTAAAGGAGAACTGGATGATGGGGCAATGTTGCTTTGCTTGGCAAAGCTGATGTAACACCCCGAAAAGACAGAAGACTTAATTTAAAAGTCTTCACTGTCCCTTTAAATTAATTTCATGCATTCCAACTGAATAAAGATACATTTTATTTACCTTAAATGTTGAACAGGATATTTAGATGTAAGCTCTAAGCTCTTAAATGAGAACTAAACTAAGTGAGTGCAGTCTGGTGATGGATATAAGTTTACTCCCACTGTTAAAACAGCTTAAATAAAACAGATCTGGTATGACAGAATTTATATGAGCTGTTCGTTTCTGCTTTAATGTCTTGACACACAGATATAGCTTCACTTGTTTTGAACCTTCTTTAGCCCAGCTAGCAGGGAACATTCTGTTTTTAAACAAACCATTCTTTAATGTTTATGGACCATTCTTACAACTTTATTAATATTTTACTCATAATGCTGATAGAAAATGTTCTTAGAACAACATTCTCAAAACGTTTTTGTATATTTGTATGTATCATATTGTATTTGTAACATTCTAAACTTTTAAATAACCTTATGATGGCAAGAAAACGGGAATTTATACTATTCATAGAAGATTAACAATAAACATTCAAATTAAAATAACATTACAATCATGACAAGAAATGGGGCAATTTCAATGTTTTTAATATCTTAGATTAGCTTTCTTCCTAGTTCAGACTGTTAAAAGATGGTGCATCTACTAAAATGTTATCAGAGGTTTTGCAGTGTGAATAATTACTAGAAAGTACCATGTGCGTAAAACATTTTGGAGACAAAAGTTGAGATAGTTTAACAGGTATATCTTATCAACAAAACCAAAAAAACGAGAGGGTTTCATTGAGCTGCCAAAAGACAATAAGCCCCCTCCCCCAGTTAAAATCCCATTATGTTAAAGGAAACCCACACTCCTCCAGCAGACCCCCCACTGGGCCTCACTCTTTCTCCAAATAACTAGATAATTTGCATGCTAAGTATGGGTGGCTATTTTGTTGATAATGGTCAATGGAAGAGTGATATGCAGATTAAATGAGCAGGCAGGGGTATCTATTGTTTGAAGACTCAATCTCACATGGAGCAGGGAGGAGAGGAAGACAGGAAAGAAAGAGCAGAGAGGGATCGGGGGGAGAGTATGAGGAAAATATTCTCAATGGGAAAAATGCCAGTGTTTCATGAGATTCCAGAGAGTTGCATTAGGTATAATAAAGTAGAGACCATGTTTCAAGATTCCTCCTGCTGAAAAAAAAAAAAACTTTTGAATTGATTCAAGGCCATCTTAATGAAAGAAGGAAAAATTTAATGGAAGATTCCTAACATAGTTGTACTGTTTTTAAAGCACTCTGTGCTCCAAAAACACAGATACAGCCATCTATCACCTTCCATACGGTGATTAACAGCAAAAAGTTTTGTTGTGACAGCTTACACCTCCCCTAACTCACAAATCCTCACACTCCACCCCAGATACAATGACACCTATTTGGCTGGTGTATGTAAATCCAGCCCCAGGCTTGTGAGGCCTGCATGGAGGTTTGGCATAACAGCTGTCTCTTGCATGTGTTTGAGGAGCCATGAATAAACAGAGAGAGCCACAAAAGCTTTGAGGGCCCAAGACCACACACGCACAGAACCCGAAACACTCTCTCACACTTCACAGTCGCCTTCCTCAGCTACACATGCTGCCAAACAAATGCTACTGCAACCTTGAAACGTTACCCAACAGGCCACATGCCTTTCTCATGTTTGTCCTCCATGTGAAAGGCTAATGCAAAATCCTGACACATCGCATTCGTTATTTACTGCCTGTGTCATTTCATACAGTGTCATATGCCATATGTTTTTTTCCTTGCTTCATGTACAGTCAACAGTTACATAAATCTGATAACAGAATTTTAAAGTAGATAGCAGATTTTATTTCAACTTTATTTCAAGCTACTTGAATTTAAGCTATACACTTTCTCAGTTCATCCATATCCCTCTGATGCTCTCTGGTCATTTTTGACAAAAAAAAATTAATATTGTGGTTTTGTAGAATTTGTTTACTTCATCAAAATGGTACAAAACGTGGTAACAGTTTTGGCACTGGCTATGTGGACACACACAGAGTTCATGGATATTATTCAAAAAGTTTAAATGGTCCCAAAAGAAAAATACACATTTTACTCTTCGTGGTCAAGAATTGCCACATTGGAAACTAATGGGAAACAAATGTCTTATTGGTACTGCTCACAAACAAAATCTAGCTGGAAGCTTTTTTATTTTATTTTTAGTATCAACCTCAAATTTGGAACACAACTTGTTGAAATGGCTGCTATAGTTGCAATGATGTTCTGAAGGGAAGATAGAATGTTGTTAGTGGTTTAAGTGGTTGGTAGGTGCTTACTAGGGTGTTGCTATGTAGTTATTGTTCTTTTGTTCCAAAAAGGTCTAGATAGAAATAGATATAGATTGTTTTGTTTTTTTATAGCTCTGTTACAGTTCCTAAGGTGTTACTAGTTATGTAATTGATTATTTTAGGTTGCTAAAGTCCAAACTATACTATTTTATGCATACATGAGGGTCTATAGGCACACCTCAAGGTGCAACACTGGTCCGGCCATTGTTTCACAGTGGAAAACAAAACGAAACAGTCGAAAACAACAACAACAAAATAGCGAAGACTGCAACGACAACAGACGGCGACACTGACAAGTGCTTGTGTGAGAGGTTAATAGAATCGGTCCAACTTTAGTGAAAAATAATAAAAAATATACATTTATCTTTCATCAGTTTTGGAGAAAAACAGAACAGACACTGGACAAAGATGGAGCTTTCTAGACCATCTGTTTTCGCACATGCTAAATGGAGCATATTTTAAATGGCACGCTAGCATATGCATAAAAAAATAAAAAGTATACTTGGGCTTTAGCGTGTTCTGATTGGTTATTGCCAGTTGGTTGCTAAGGTGTTTTAAGTAGTTGGCAAACACAGATATTGAGAGACATAGAATAGTTTAAAGAAAAAAAGATCATAGTTTCATATAGCTATGCTACATATAATTGCAAGTATGTTACTAGTGTTTTGAGTACTTGGTCTGTTGTCAGTAGGTGGTTAATAAGATGTTGCACTGGTGCTCCTCTGTATCTAATTATTATTATTTTGTTTAATAAACACTTGCTTGCTATTATTATTGGTTGCTGTATGGTTGCTAAAGTCTTCTTATTGGTTGCAGATAGATATAGACAGAGAGACAGATAGATACAAGCTGTCTATGTGGTTGCTAAAATGTTGAGTGGTTGCTAGGGTGTGGCTAAATTGTATTGAGTGGTTGAAAGACATTTGTTAAAGCATTCTGGGAATAATTAGCCTTGGAATAATTATAACTAATCGCACTGATGTTATAGGATTTCAAGCAAGGAGTGGACTGTGCACATCTACTGAGAAGTATGACTCAAGTTCTTTTTTCATTTCTAACAAATGATATTTAAGTGGAGAGTCTGTTAGAAGAATCTAAGAGGAGATCTCAGGGTGTTAGACTGGAGATACTGTAGTTATTCAGGCTAAAAGTATCCTATCGTGGGTGGAGTGGGTGATGACAGATGAATGGTTTAATGGAATGTCCTCATGCATTCTCAGATCATCAGGATATCGGATGAGATGAGCACCTGAACGCTTTAGACAGATGGCAGATTCATTTTTGTTCTTTGTTCTTCTCAGTTATCCAGTGATCCTGACCTATGTTTTTGTAGGAATATAGTGGAAGTAACTCTCCTCAAATTGCACTCTCTTAAATACACTCATGTGTAATAAGAAACGAGTATGTACACCATCGCAGATTGCTTTAATTCAGCAGTGAGTAATGGATCTCCCCGCTGTATTGTGCACACTTTATGAGTGAGTACTGGTTCGTGTGACGTTTTTGGCTTGTACGTGTGTTTATACAGGCCTTCACCATTTTATATCTGTCAGAGCTTTACCGACATCAGTAAGCACTTAATAGTTTCTGCTTTACCTAACGGTGGTCTTAAGACCTTGTGCATTGACATTAATTAATATCATAAACCCATATAAAACCTGGCTGGCGCTGCAATAACGTTAACAAGACCACATCAGAGTGAGCTTGGCCTTGGAAAATACATACTGAGAGAGACCATCTGAGCTTTCAGCTTTTCATTTCATGGCCTTGAATCACTCCGTCAGAACTCTCTCCACCCACTGACTCCCGTGACGGAAACCAACACACACATTTCACAGACTTGCTGAAATCAGCTTTAGCGAGAAGGTGTAGGATGCTAAAATGTCTGCAGAGACGTCTGAGGCTAGTTCTTAACCTTTTTATTACAGTGAATATTTCTCATGATGGGTTTATTTACTTAGCAAAAAAAAAAAAGATATATTTCTATTTCTGTTCTAAAAACATAGTGACCCTTTTGTGTCATGAAAAAGGCACGTTCACACATTTTCACAAGTTAAACCACATGTCCATTAAACATATAGTTCGTAGGCTTTCCAGCAAAATATAAACATGAAAAAAAAAAAAAAATTGTAATAAATAAACAATTAGCAGACAGAAATGAAAGAATATAGTGGTCATTTGACTGAATTTGTTAGTGTGGTGATTGTGTGTTCATTTGTTTACCTTCTGGAGTAGCCTGCACATTATAATTGTTGTAATTTGAGACATTATAATTATTTCTATGAGATTCTTGTAACCAACAGAAATCAGTATGTAGTGGACTTTTAAATCAAAACCTTATATTTACTAAAACGCTTGTGACAGTCTTCTGTAAGTGGATGTAGACGAGCTCTTGATTGTGCGCCCTCTCATGGCTGGTACAGGAACTGCAGGAGCGCTTAATAGAGCCAGATGGAAAATGATAGACGAAAAAGATTCCTGGTTCGATCTTCCTGTAGGCTATGTGTGTGGGGGAAAAGGCCTTCAGGTTTAAATTAAATTTGATCTTTTGAGAGCTTGTTTGAACATTGTGTTGCCCATTCAGTGGTTTAATAACGAGACAGGAAGTTCTACCCTCCGCACCATCTTCATACGAAATCCAGAAGTTACACAACTCACCTGATACAGCTCAATGAAAAGTAGTCCTCGTTTATCCCATTTTTTCCCCTCTACAGAGCCTCGTCACGTGTTTTCTATCCCTTTCTTTGTAGTCCTCCATCTGGACTGTGTTTAAAGGTGCTGTAGGGAACTTTTGTAAAAAATTATTTTTAACATATTTATTAAACCTGTCATTATGTCCTGACAGTAGAATATGAGACAGATAATCTGTGAAAAAAATCAAGCTCCTCTGGCTCCTCCCAGTGGTTCTATTGCCATTTGCAGAAACTCCATCGCTCCCGGTAAAAAATAACCAATCAGAGCTGCGGTCCGTAACTTTGTTTGTGTTCAAAATGTAGAAAAATGTATATAATAAGCGAGTACACCATGAATCCATTTTCCAAACCGTGTTTTTGGCTTGTCCTGAATCACTAGGGTGCACCTATAATAAGTGTTTATATTCGGACTATTCTAGATTGCTTCGGGATACCGCGGCGGAGTAACCCAGTACCTTTGTGATTCTTCATAGACATAAACAGAGAGAAGTAGTTCCGGCTACGATGTTATTCCGCAAGACGCAAGCAGTTCTGTTTATTAACCGCTAGAGCGTCAAAAGTTCCCTACCGCAGCTTTAATGGATGGTTAGCACAGTGGTTGAAGAACAGGAACAGTCATTATTCATGTATCATAAAAACTCAAACTGTGTCTGTGAGGCGGTATCTTGTTGTTTAAATGGGTTGTATTTGGCCAAAATAAGTCATGGCAAATTGTTTGCTGAGACTCTAGGTTGTTTGAGACAGAAATGTCCATTTAAGTGTAGTAGATTCATGAGCAACATGACAATAGGATCAGACCCATTTAGACTGTAAAAATATAATATGCATTTTTTAAAAGATAAATGTATCTTTGACCCTCTATTGAATGATCTAAAGAATGATCTAAGGTTAACCTATCCATAAACCTGAAGAGAAACATAAAACTATGGATAAAAAAGTATATTCTTATGATTTCCAAGCAGTCTTTAGAAAGCAGAAACAGTAATCATGTAAAATTATATATATTTTTACCGTTTTATTTATTCACTGGTGTCATTTTTACAATATTTATTCAGAAGTCAAGACACAGTGGGATTGTATACAATTATATGAACACATACCCAGATTTCACAGTATTGCATTATGGTGAAGTGTGTGGAAGTACTCTGGAACATCCATTTACGACATCAGCATTGAGTGACTGGCAATGTGATTGTTTCTATTATTTGAAAGTATTATTATTTTTTTTATGTTGGTGATCAATATTGCTGTACTTCTCTCCTTTAGAACATTGACGTAGAAGCAGCACATGTTTTGAATCTCAACATCATATACAGACATGGCTAAAAAATGTAAAGATACAGAAACTATTAATTATGAACTTGATACAAACATAGCTAAAAACAGTTCTGAACATGTTTCGACAAAGTGGCCATCAGCGTAGAAGAGAAATATGAGTATGTGCTGTACAAAAACAGGTAATTTCAGGTGAGACTCTCTCCAGGTGTGTTTTATGAATGCATACAAGTCTTTTTTTTTTACCTGGACACTACACAATAGAGCTTTGAAAGATTAGTAGGTATATTCTTCCACATATTTTCATATCGTATTCCCAAATCATCTCTCTCGCACACTCTTCATCGCTTTTCTGTGCAAAATATACAAAAATTAAATTACGTATAAAATTAATAAGTGCATTTAATTTAAACGTATTCACAATGAAAGTGTGCAGTAAACATTCTCTGGACATCAGTTTGCTGAGAGGCAGAAAAGCAAACATATGTGATCCTCTTTCAATAAATATGATGCTATCCAACTTAAGACTTCAGATTCATTAGCTTAAAGCAGTAAATGGTAAAACTATTTGTGCAACAAACTGGTGTTTATGATTATGATAATACATTTAAATAATACAACAATTACCAGTTTGCAACATCAGGATGCACCCACTCCTATAAATTACTTTAAAAAATAAGTATGATAGGGATCCCAAAATAGAATGTATGAAATATAGCTTTGACTTGTATTGTCATGATCGACCATAAAACTTGTTTTAGGTAATACTGGTCCAAACTGTAAAAAACATGAATGTTATGAAAGAGAATCTGATATTCTTTCATAAATATATTTGATTAAGCTGATGAAGATCTGAATAAACAACATACAAACTGAGCGCCATGCTGCAACAGGGTCACGTTTACTCATGCTGGTGTGGTTTTGGTCTTACGAGCACACCAACTATTTACAAAGGCGAGACTTTCACCAGCACTTGGCCAGCGGAGCAAGAGGCGATTTCATTCGTCTGCTGGGGCTGAAGATATCCCTCACTTCCGTCTCTAACCTCACCCCTGGCACCTTAAAGATGGACACAGCTGACGGAGAAAGAGACGAGGTTAGAGAATGAGAAACGAGACAAGAGGAAAAAGACATTTCTAAGATTGCATAATCTCTTTTGATCTTGAGTCGGCGTTGAAAAGGTTGCCAGTTTTGACAGTAACTAAGAGGGTTTTAACTTTGATCTTGTCTGTTACTGCACTGGATTAACCTTTGAAGCCGGAATTGCGTGCATTCCGCTCATATAGTGAAATTCTCCAGCACTTACTGTCCCTTAGATGCATTAACGGAGGTGGAAGAGTGTTGAAATATGGGTGCAGCAATGCATCCTGGGCTGAAATCCTGTCCTTTGGAGTCATCATCAGCATCTGCTGGGCCAGATCCTCCGTCTTATAGGGTAACTGAGCGAGTCTAAGCCAATGTACACACACACATACGGAGAGCTACGGGTCAGACATCCATTAGAGGTGGGGGTGGAGGAAGGGAGATGAAGACCGCTATACAAAAACCCTTCTGTTCCCACTCAGAGCCAAAACGCACACACATATGCACACGAGCATGCACGCATGAACTGGTCTTACCTTTTCCAGACATCTCGAAATTGCTGGGGCTTGCAGTGCAGGAACCACTCTACAGGAACACAAAGAGACCGCTTTTAGTTAACAGACCACCAGAGCATCCAGCTCTGATCAGGAATCTTCACACAATGAGCCACGAGACTATCAATGAAAGCCTTTATCATTTACTATCACTTGTGTTTTTCCAAACCTGTATCTTCTGTAGAGCACAAAAAGAGATATTGTGCAGAATGTTCACGCTGCTCTCTTACATTTTAAGGGCTGTAATAGTCACTTTTAAGATGTTTTTGTCATTTTTTGGAGATGATAAACCATGGTCAATATATGCTTTTGATTCAAGGATTCAACGCATTTATTGTCATATAACTAGTGAGGAAAACAAGTTTCCCCGACCAATGAAATTCACACATTGCTGTCTACAATGAATGCCATGGCATGTATACATGGAAAACAGCAGCATGAACATTCTGATGAATTGTTTTTTTTGTACAGTGTTGTTATTATTAACAAAAATGTAAAAATAGTCAAATTTAGTTAATTAAAATAATATTTTATTAAAAATAATAAAATGTTGCCTAAAATAAACAGAAATACTTAAATGACTAAAACAAAAAAATTTTTTAAAGCTACCCACACACACACACACACACACACGTGCGTGCGTGTATAAATACGTATATATGTATATAGGCAAGTAACTGACACTAAGTTAGTAAAGTAAGTTACTAAAACTAAAATAAAAATTACAACTACACTAATATAATTACAAACACACACACACACACATATATATATATATAAAAGTAATATAATGAAAACATTAAAATAAAAAAAAAAGCTGAAAAAGCTGAATAAATACGCTTTCTGTTGATGTATGGTTTGTCATGATAGGACAATATTTGGCTGAGATATAACTATTTGAAAATCTGAAATCTAAGGGTGAAAAAAAAAATTATATTGAGAAAATCGTCTTTAAAGTTGTCCAAATGAAGTTCTTAGCCATGCACATGGCTAACCAATGTTACTTTTTAAATTAAATTTTAATTACATTTATGCATTTAGCAGATGCTTTTATCCCAAGTGACATACAGTGCATTCAGGCTAACATTTTTTACCTAACGTGCTCCCTGGGAATCGAACCCACAACCTTGCACTGCTAATGCAATGCTCTACCACTTGAGTCACAGGAACACTTTTTGATATATTTATGGTAAAAAAAAAAAAAAAGCCTACAATTTCTCCATGGAACATGATCCTTACATAATATCCTAATGATTTTTGGCATAAAAGAAAAATCTATAATTTTGACCCATAAAATGTATTATTGGCTATTGCTACAAATATACCCCAGAGACTTATGACTGGTTTTGTGCTCTAGAATCACATATGATATAAAGTGTTTATAATATCGTCTTTGTCCAATTGTTTATAATTTGCATCTTAGTTCTTATTTTTAATCACGAAGATAGTATAAAAACAAAAATAAAATTTTTGTGATATATATATCATCATGAAATGTTGTGGAATGTCATATAACTGTATATAAATAATCCTATAATGACTGCTTTTTGTTTGAGACAGTGAGACAGAATTTACATTTTTGGGTAAACTACTAATTTTTTTTTACATCCAAAGAAAAATTCTAGCCACCATAAAGAACCCTATAATAGTACAAATGCTGTTAAGATGGTTTGAAGAAGCTTTTTTTATGAGTGTCCTTCTGTCAGTGTCTGTGGTCACGGGCCACCCCGTCATTCTTGGCTGAAACCTGAGGCCACACTTACGCTTCAGCACACCTGGATATACCTGAGAGACCACAGCGGGTTCAGGTAGCTTCTCTCCAACACACAGTACACACACACAGAGCAGCCCGGGGCTTGGGTAAACCCAGATTCATGGAGTAACATCAGTTAACCATCTCCATCAGTACCCAGACACTCTAAATGAGGCACATTGCTCATTTGTGCACCTGTGTAATGAGCCTGCACTTTATTTCCAGGACTGCAATGGAAAGACATCAACCCCCTTCCTGCATGAGTGTGTGAAGGTGTGTATTTGCGTCTAACTCAAAGGTGTCAAGTCAACTCACGGCCAACACAACTACTAACAGAACACCTATACACACAAAATGATTTATACTGGAAACACAGCTTCAGCACAACTCTGTGAATTTGCTCTAGCCATTTTCTGTTTGTATGACTGCATGTTATTAAAACGACAGGCCCTTGGCAACAAGTTTACACCCACACACTGCCAAGCACACACGCAGTGCATATAGATGACGGTGTCTATGTGTCGTTCTAATTCTAAATTTATGGGTACATGTGTATTTACTGGATGTTCCAAAATAACAGATAAATCTGCAAGACTCTAAAAAATCAGCATGTGCAGCAAAAGTTCACCACCAAAATTACAATTCTGTCATTATTTACTTATGACAAGAAAAAACATGATATTTTGGAGCAAAATACAACTTATCTTTTACAACACCTGGGAATGTATGTAAACAACTTGACAAATAACAAAGTGCAGTTAAAAAAAAATTATAATTAAAAATACTGAGAAAATCTCCTTTGAAGTTGTCCTAATTATTTTCTTAGCAATGCATATTACTAATAAAAAATTAAGTTTTGATATAGTTATGGTAGGAAACTTACAAAATATTTCCATGGAACATAATCTTTACTTAATATCCTAATGATTTTTGGCATAAAAGAAAAATCGATAATTTTGACCCATACAATGTTTATTGCTAAAAATAGACCCCAGTGACTGCCAAGACTGCTTTTGTGGTCCAGGGTCACATATTATAATTAAAACACCCCAAAATTTCATTTTTAATTATACAAGTGAATTTTAAGGATTAACCTTATGTGACAATAGTGGCAAATGCGATCTAAAAAAATAAAACAATTGTTATACAGTATATTCAATATCTATAAATAAAACATATCTACCAATATGGTACCAAGATGTAGTTTTTATTCCTCAAAACTATGGTTCTCAAACGGGGTCTTAGCAAACTTCAAGGAGGCCCAAGATTACTTTAAAATAATTTAAAATAAGATAAAACGAGCATTAAAATATGCTACACCAGAAAAAAAAAAAAAAAAAAAAAAAAAAAATCAAGATATTCTTTACCTTAATTCCCAATTACTTTTTTCCTTCTTTTAACCAGGGTTGCCAAAGTCTTGGAAAACCTAAACATGAGGTAGCCTTAATTTTAAAAGTGTAATTTCTAGATCTTCAAATTAAAAATTTAATACAAACTCCATTAGCATTTTTATAATTAATTAAAAAAAATTAGTTTCAAGATCTAACCTTTCTATTAGATAGAAATTGAGAAAAAAAAAATTTAAATCGTGAAAAATTGGAAAAGTCATGGGGCCTTTGAATGTTGTTGTCATTCATTGAGAAGTTTTGGGAGTCCAAATGTTTGAGAACCACTGCCCAAAAAGGAACCATAAAAACTGCCTGTATGATTTGCGGCTATATTTAAAATCTTTAGAGACCATATGAGATGATGAGGCATGCAAGAATTAATGGCTTTGATGAATTGGACGATGCATCTGCATTTGGCAAGTCTAAATACGTGCATATGTGAATGACATTTGAAAGCTATGATTTAGGGAAAGATTATCAATAAATAACATCCTAATTCAAAACATATTTTGTGTCCCATAGAAGGAAGTAAGTCATACAGGTTTGGAACAACATGAGAGTAAATGATGACAAAATTCCTGTTTTAGAGGAGCTAACCCTTTAAAAACATATTTCTTCTTGATCTAACCGCCAAAAATTACTTTAATTGCTATAACATAATTTTTAAAAATAATTTATTCAATTTCAATTAAATTATTCCTTTGACTTAAACCAGTTAATTTAATTTAGATGTTCACACATTAAGTACATTTTTATGCAACTAACACAGACGCATGCAATTAATGAGTGAGACAGAAGAAAGAAGGATTTTGCACACACCTGGTTTATAGTTTGGCAGATCACTGACACCTGGCCAGCTCTCCTCGGTCGGCACCCCGAGGACCTCAGAAGGAAAGAAGAGGAGAGATATATAACGAGGAGAGCAGGATAGAAGAGAAATCTCACACAATTCTGGTACATTCTCACAAACAGACTCACAGCCCAAATCTTCAGCAGCTGCTCAAAGACATCAGCTACTCCAGGAAACGCTGGTGACCCCTGTAGCATCTCGATAAAAATGCAGCCAGCTCCCCTAAACATCAACATATATACATATCCGTCAGACCAGGGCTGCAGCTGACAGGTGGGGGGATCAGAGCTGAGTGTTGGGTAATAACTGATTTTCATTTGAATGAGGATGAACACTAATGATGTTTCTACTCATTCAGATTTTCCCAATTTGGTTGACCCATGTAAACTATTTTTATAATAAAGAAGACAATGCTGAATAAAGTCGCGTTTTTGCTATTTTTGGACCAAAATGTATTTTCGATGCTTCAAAAAATTCCAACGGACCCTCTGATGTCACATGGACTACTTTGATGATGTTTTTCTTACTTTTCTGGACATGGACAGAATACCATACACACAGCTTCAATGGAGGGACTGAGAGCTCTCGGACTAAATCTAAAATATCTTAAACTGTGTTCCGAAGATAAAAGGAGGCCTTACATGTTTGGAACATAAGGGTGAGTTATTAATGACATAATTTTCATTTTTGGGCGAACTAACCCTTTAATTATTTGGTTTCACCGTATTTGCTGATATTCAGTGTTTTATAATTTACCTTTGTGTAAGTTATTTGTTATTTTATATTAGGCCTATAGCATGGTGTATTTGTATTCGTTTTGTTAATAAATTAAACATTCCATGTTTAATGTGAGTTTGTCGTATTGTTTTGTTGTTGTCCATTCAATCAACTGACGCTGAATCACCGCTAATTCGAATGCGCACAGGCATTTACAAGCTATTTAAAAGCAAATAAAAGAAAACTATAACAAACTTCCTCATTGTCATAACCTGGAGTACATTATATTTGACACACTTTAAGCTCTTTTATTTTCCAAATGTAATAGGATTGCTCCAACGAATTGTTCAGTTTGTAACGCGTACCGAACTGAAAGCCTTCAATACGAATTTAAATACACTGACACACATATTATTTGAACACAAACATTTATTTTGGATGCAAGTTATCATGATTAATCGATTTGACTGCACTATTATTTTTTCTTTTGTTCTTTAATTAACATTAAATACACAGAAAGCAGTAGCTATATTAAGTGGCTATCACTTTAAGACCACATGCACAGACATGCACACATCTAACTATTTTTAACTATTTGCAAACTATTTTCGTAACTCTATACAATATGCAAATTGACTTCTCTTTCTCATCATCTTGCGCTTGAAAAGTTTCAAATAATATGAATGCTTAAACCGACAAGTTGAATGGGGAATTATTTTTTCAAATTGTTAAAATTTTGGAATTGCGTCTGTTGCTCTCACTATTATGAATCTTTCTAAGAAGAATGCATATGTTTGCGCGCGTGTGTGAGTGTGTACAAGGACTCACCAGATGTCCAGGGCTGTGGAGTAATCAGTGGAGCCCATGAGAACATCTGGCGGGCGGTACCATAAAGTCACGACCTCGGCTGAGTATGTTTGGCAAGGTATGGACTTAGATCGGGCCAGACCTGAAGGAATAAGAGGCCCACCATGGTTTAGAATGCATGATAGAGTATATTAGTAAGCATGTTAGTGTTTGCATAAGTGAAACTACCAAAATCTGCTAATTTGAGCTCCCCCAAATAACTGATGAGCAAATTCTGAGGTTTGAGGTCTCGATGCAGAATTCTTCTGCTGTGAATGTAAGACAATCCTCGCAGCAACTGAAACATAAAGAGCTGAAGAAGCAGACTGAGCGTGAGAAAGTCGGCTCATTATTACTGACCTTGTGTATTTTTAACACAGTCATGTGTTTGTTTACCCTAATGTTGTACGAGTGAAGTCCGCCAGGATGCTGAATCATGTATTGAGCCAAATCTGTTTGCTGAGAGGGAAAGAGATGCACAATTTGACTGACAGATAGTCAAAAGAAACAAAATAAACTTGGATGGTGATTGCCAGCACCAGACTCACCACATACTCGAAGACAAAGGTGAGAGACTCTCGCGTGTGGATGATATCGTGAAGCAAGACGATGTTGGCATGTTTAAGGCCCTTTAACAAGGAGGCTGGGAATAACCACAAAAACTTTTATTATGTATAATGTATTTTTCCATTTAAAATAGTATTTTTCCATTAAAAATACATAAAAAAACCAGTAATATAGTAAAATATTATTACAATTTCTAATTTTCTGTTTATTTTTCAGTATCCATTACTCTAGTCTTCAATGTATGATTCTTCAGAAATCATTCTAATGCTGATATATTCCACAAGAAACATATTATCAAGACTGGGTTTTCAAGGTTCAAAATTTAAAATTTAAGGTAAAACAATTTATTTGAAACAGAAATCATTTGTATTATAAATGTCTGAGCTGTTATTTTTTGTAAATTAAATGTGTCTGTGCTGAATAAAAGTATTTCTTTCAAATAAAACAATTCTGACCCTAAACTTATGAGCGGTTGTTTGTCAGAACAGAAATATAACATATAAAAATAAAAAATATGAACATTAGTAAAAACAATTTGTTAATGCACAACTCCACTATTCATATTTTAATGACGTATATCTGATGAACAATACCCCACTTCCCTTGTGTGTGTATAAGCACTTTGATTCTTGGCTGTGTGTGTGTTTGTGTGTGTGTTGTGCTGTTGCAGTACCTTCTCTAATAGCTGTGAATGGAATTCCTTCCTCAGTTTTCATGTGAATCACCTTTAAAGCCACAAGATGACCGTTTATCCTGTCACGAACACAGAGAACCCAAACGTGCATCAGAAAACAGTTTACCTGACCTCTGCTTTCTGGAGAATAACACCATCACAAGCTCTCTTTTTAAAAAAGACTTTTTAAAGAGTTTTGACTATTGACTATATGGTTATTTACAGTGTTGAGGGTAATGCATTACAAGTAACGTGAGTTAAGTGAGTTAACGTAATCAGAATACTTTTTTCAAGTAACTAGTAAAGTAATTTATTACTTTTTAATTTACAAGAGAATATTTGAGTTACTTTTTCAAATATGTAACGCCAGTTACTTTTTTCTCCCCATTTATTGATTGAAATGTTCCCTGTCCCCATGCTGTGAGAAATCGGGAGTGAGATGTTACTTTAGTTGTAGAATAAATGTGAACATGCATTAATTCATCTCACTGACACACACACACACACAAATAAAAAAAATACAAATACAAATCTTTTAAATTCCAAATTTAATTTTCCAATTTTAATTTTCTACAAAAACAATTAAATGCAACTCAGAATATGACTCAAAGCTGCAATAATTAAATATGTTAAATAATAGAAATATCCTTTATATATCTATACCCATTTTATTAACCAATTTGTTACTGAGCTTCGATTGTCCAATTCAACTACACTATTAAGCAAAAATGACACAAGATTTGTTAATTGCTGAAGAGTGTTGAACTTTTTCTGTGTTCTACTGTACAGACGCAAATTCACATTTTATTCAGGCCTTTGGTGTGAAAGGGCTTTTTATATTAGAAGCAAAAAAGCAAGCCCAGCCCAGATTTAAAAAGTAACGCAAAAGTAACATAACGCATTACTTTCAATAAAAAGTAACTAAGTAACGTAATTAGTTACTTTTTTAGGATACGCAATATTGTAATGCATTACTTTTAAAAGTAACTTTTCCCAACACTGGTTATTTATATACTAGTTTATTCCTGACAAATTTAACATGTAGAATATACACTTTTAAAACGAAAAGTCTTTGTCTTCTACTTTTTATTTTTTTATATGAAGAGATTGTCCCCTTGATCAAACAACACCTGCCTAGGACTAGCAATAGCACATAGCAAATCATAATTCATGTCTTTAAATTAAAGCATATTGGCTATTTAAATCTAAGGGGCAAGCCCTTTGATGTGTCCCACCCTACTTCCTGTTTCAATAGGAAATAAAGCAACACAAAAAAGAAATCTGCAATTTTATTGATCTGGTGATGTTTAGTAGTGGTTAAATGTATGATGCCATTCATTGAAACTAAATTCACTTGCTGTGGATATTGCAAAATATTTTAAGTTTAAGTTGGGTAACATTGTTCCTTTAACCACATTAATAAGCAAAACATTTTTACTTAATGTAAGGTTTTCATTCCTAAGATAGCTGCACAGAGATGGAGTATGGGAACTGTTTCTTATTACAAAAAATTGGTTGTTGTACAACAACATCAAACTTCCTCTCAGTGTAAGCCTCAGGCAGGTATCCGTATGTTGCAGGATGACCTTATAAAATGAATCCATGTAAAACAAGCTGCCATAGAAGAACTCAAGTAATGCCTACAGGGAGGTAATGAAAGGAATCATTAGCTGTCTATTATACAGAAGAACAAAGCCACAGGGTGGTGTATCTGAATAATGTGCTTGCTAACTACATTCATCTTGCTTCAATGAAAAAATGTCTCCCTATTGGCAACATCTAAGTGCGTTCTATGAATAACACTGTTTTGAGTGTGTCTATGAGTATCACATATGACTACTAACCTGCTAATTCCTTTGTACACTGTGGCATATGTGCCCTCGCCAAGTTTTTCAAGATTAAGATAAGATGTTGCATTCCCAAACTGCAGGCCAGTTTTCTGTGAATGAAATACACACACAGTTATTTTGCCAGCCAAGCAACTGCCATTAAAACAAATGACTGGTAGCTATTATAGACCTCTTTGGTGTAACGCCATACATTTTTAACTGAAAGCAAATAGCAAATAGAAAAAAAATCTGCAAGCCAAACATGGTGCTTCCACTTACAAAGTGAGACAGCTGAGAAAATATAGCACAAAAGTATTTGACCATGTAAATAAATAAATAAAATTAGTCAGACAAATCTATTTTTAAGGGACATTTCATTGTACATTCAGACATATATATATATATATATATATATATATATATATATATATATATATATATATATATATATATAGTTTGAAAATATTTGATAGATCAGCTTTTTATGGCTCATATTACAGTATGATATATTTAGAATAGAGTGCTCATACTTTCAAACTGAGCCAAAATATGTTGTTTTGTGCAGATGCAATGCCAAAAAGTAAGATGAAATTCTGTAAATCTTTAGAATAGTATAACAAACTTCAAAAAGAAAAAGCATCTAAATATCATTTGTCATTCTATATCTGCAGCTTTTATTGTGGGAGGCAAAACCTATAACGCATTGCAATACAGTGATGATTGAGAAATGTATGAGTAGCCTAAACATCCCTGAAAATCTGTTGTCTCATATTTAATACATACATAAATTTTAACACAATTTACATTACATTTATTCATTTAGCAGACGCTTTTATCCAAAGCGACTTACAAATGGGAACAGTGGAGGCAATCAAAAAAAAAAAAAAGAACAATGATATATAAGTGCTATAACATTTTTACACTAAAAAAAAAGTATGGAGAATCAAGTAAACCGAAGTTACTTCAGTCTAGT
Organism: Carassius gibelio; assembly: GCF_023724105.1. Lineage (NCBI taxonomy): Eukaryota > Metazoa > Chordata > Actinopteri > Cypriniformes > Cyprinidae > Carassius > Carassius gibelio. The sequence continues at coordinate 24,061,295 of NC_068401.1, read as the reverse complement.
AAATGTTCATCTTAAAAACATAAAATACCCGACCTGAAGATGTGAAAGTGAAAAAAGTGAAGTGACATACAGCCATGTTTGGTGACCCATACTAGGAATTCGTACTCTGCATTTAACCCATCCAAAGTGCACACACACAGCAGTGAACACACACACACACAGCCATTTATGCTGTGGAGCCTGCTCAAGGGCACCTCAGTTGTGGTTTTGAGGGTGCAGAGAGCCTACACCTACAATTCCTGCCGGCCTGAGACTCAAACTTGCAACCTTTGGATTATGAGTCAGAATCTCTAACCATTAGGACGTGACCTCCCAAGATGGATATTTAAAAATTATACTAAATGGCCTTTTATTTTCTAAAAAAGTGTAAACTATCAATAAGGCTTATAGGGTTACTATAACTTTATGTAAAAAAACAATACGACAAATTTACAGCATATAATAAGCCATAACTTTCCTGTGCATTGTTTGTTTTATCTCTCTGTATCTATGATGAGTTGTATCTGGGTGTTGCTCACCCACTGGAACTCTTGCTGGAAGCTCTTTCCTCCCATAGGATCGCTGTTACTGCGGCCCCTCTGAACCCGGAGCCGCCGCACCTGCAGCGTGTGAAACCAGTGCGGCTGTGGTTTCTCCACCCCGTCCAGCTCTCCCAGCTGAAAGCAGACACAGAAACACACCGGGATGGTACAGTGTGTGATGTTATTACACCTTGTTTCGCTAATACAGCCATCCTACTGTATCCATCACACCTGTCTGTGTGCATACAAGTGTGAACCATGTCCTCATTTGTATGCATATGCGTCTTCAGGGTTTTAATTTATACCAGCTCTGAATCCTAAAGTGCTTTACATGCTGATTAAATGATTCACATTTAAATTATACATTTAAATGATTATGTATGTATGTATGTATATATATACATACAATGTATAATGTATATATGTATATATGTATATATATATATATAATGTTACAGAATATTTTTCTTTAAAATAAATGCTGTTTTTTTTACTTTTTATTTGTCAGTAAATCCTGAACTCTTAACAACAGCACACAGAGCTGTAAAGCAGATGATGTCACAATGTCCTGACACAGAAGTCTCTTTTAGCTCTAATTTTCCCTATTTCTGTCTTCTTGCCTAAATTCTGTTCATTTGAGTGATGTCATCGCACACAGGGACAGCTGACACTCTCAGAATAGCCTCTGGAGTTCTACAGAATGTACTTTAACCAGACTATTATATCTTCAGATCATCTGGATCTTAAACTTTACATTCGACTCTTGATACTTTCTTGGAAATGACAAAAGAACACTAAAATAGTTAGAAATGCTAAAAAAGTTCAACCAAGTTCAAAGTTCAAAGAGACCCTTATGATACAGTATTCAAAACCAGACCGATTTCTCAATGATATTACAAAGTTAGAGGCATTTTAATGAGTCATGCTTCGTTTACGTTAGAAAAGTCAGTAATTGTAATTCAGCACTATAAGACATCTTCATATAGCGGTGTTTGACGTCAAACTCTCTCTCTCTCTCTCTCTCTCTCTCTCTCTCTCTCACACACACACACACACACACACACACACACATACAAGCACACCCATCTGACCTCAGCAACTGGGAGGGAGGACACACTCCAAGTTTTTGATGGTTTTTCTTCCGTTTTCATTGTTTCCTTTATCTCTTCCAACCTCATCTCAAACATTTCCTCTTTTTCTTTCCTTCTGACTTCATTTCTTTTATCTCCACAACACCAACAACATCTCCTCAAGCTCATAGAAACCCAGACCCGCATTCTCCACAGGAAATCCTCCATCTCCAAATCTTCTCCTCTCTCACTCACTCTCAATTTTTCTGATTAAGCTGCATGACTCATATGACTTGCATGAGAAAGTGTGTGTGTGTGTGTGTCTGCAGGCCTGGTCTTATGACTCCATGTCCCAAACATAAGAGCTAAACACAAACAGCTATGTTGTATTTGCTAAGGGCAACAAATACATCCATTCAACTGCAGGAGAGAAAAGCATGATGGGACGGACAGTGAGAAATGGTGATTGTGAGAGAAAAATAAGAGAACAATAGAGAATAAAAGAATGTAAATGAGAGAGAATTCATAATACTGTGCAGTATTATGGCAGTTTTCAGACTTAATAAAGATGTTTCTCATCAGACTGAGGTGAACTGGTTAATAACGCTGTTCATACAATATGTTGGACAATGGCTGTTCTTAGACAGATAGATGTGTGTCTGCATGTATGTTTTCACATGGTCTGGTGAGTCTGGTCATTACTTGTAGGCTACAAGGGTTGCAGGAGTGTAACTGTAGAGAGAGAGAGAGAGCTTGATGGATGTTTTTTCTATTCTTTATTGTCTCTGGCTATCTGGACTCTGTGTCCAGATGGGACATGCTCAATTGAGACTGGAATAAGACACCAATTACTGACAGGAGGACAGAATGTTGTGTGCTGATGTGCTGTCTCTATGTAAGAAAATACTAGCTTACCATGTTCATCGAAATAAAAAGTGTTATTGTGCACCAGCTTGGACAAGGTCTCTTGACTCTGTTTTATACTGCATATTTTAGCAAATATAGTGGGTTACCTGTGTATTCTGTACCTAAAGAAAATATTCATTTTATGTACATACTGTACATTGTGGAACAAGTAAGAACAGGGTGTCATTCCAAACACTGCTTCGCTTTCTTTTCCCCCAGTAGAGGGCAGTGCTGCATACTTTTTCCTCAACTGGTGTTCTTTTGCCTTTCCTCTCTCTCTCTCTCTCTCTCTCTCTCTCTCGCTCTCACCCCCATTAGGGGGTAGTGCTGTATTTCTCACTTCCGCCTCCAGCTGTCATCTGTCCTGTCTCTGTGGGTGGAGGGATGTTTGTTTGTGCTTATAATATGTTGTGCAATGTCATGTCAAATGTTCTTACCTCCTCATAGCCCAGATGTCTTTGTTTTAACCCTGTAAAACACAAAAGAGCAGTTTAGATGGACCGCAACACTTTAAATGTTCAGATACATAGGGTTTGCTGCAGTACACTTCACGTGTGAGAAATGGTTTGATTGTTCGCGATGGTTTCATAAAGATATTTAAATAAATTTACCAAGGAAAGGGTCTGACAAACTGAAAAAGACTCTGTTTTATAACATTTCATATAATACCTATACACATATAATATGATTACATATAATCTAAATATAACCTAAATAAAATTAATTATTTAACAGAAATAAATAAATGAATCAATTGAATATATGCATTAAATACATAAAAAAACCTAAATACAAATTAAATAAACATAATACATATTTAATCATATTGACTACATTTACATTACTCTCATTTAATAAAACTGATCATATTAAAATATAGCATTCACAGCAAAATGCTTCATGTGTGATAAACGGCATTTGATGTGTTTGTAATGATTTTATAATGATATTTATAAGAACTTTTTATAGGAAAAGCACTTGGATACAGTGAAAAATGAAAGCAATCCTACTACTATTATGTCAAATGACAGAGAGAGAGAGCAAGAGAGAGAGAGAGAGAGAGAGAGAGAGTTTGGTTATCAAGTCATATATACAGTACAAAATCAATAGTATAGTTATGGATGTAGTTACAGATATTAATAGAAATATATCTAAATATCAAAATGTAACACATATATGTACACACGTGCACTATATTAAATGATTAATATTAGTTCATACCGTAGTAGTTAAAGACTATACCAAATATGTAAATTAAGTACAATACAAATATAATATACAATAATCACGACTATAATTATATTGAATACACACTTTCTATTTAATAAATGAAAAAGCTTTATAGACCAAGAATGAAGAACACATAATACACCACAATTCTGTGTGTGTGTGTGTGTGTGTGGTTTGATACAGCAGGTACAAGGTGAGTCACGCTCAGTGTTTAAGCTCCTGATGGGAGAGGCGAGCAGGAGCTGGTGGTTGCGTACAGGGGGTCTGAGATTTACCCTTCACCTTTCTTTAAATTTTAGCAGCAAATACAACACTAAACGGGATTGGAGAGAGAGAAACGGACAACGAGGGGAAGAGAAAGACCCCACAATCAGCAATTAAAATCCATTTAGGCTGAAAAGTGTCTTTAAGAGGCGGAGTGGATCTGCTCTGTAATGCGTTATTAGATATATTCTGACAGTCAGTCAAAAGATACAGGGAATATAAAAATAAGCCAATCTTCGTAAGTTTTAAGTCTCGGTGTGACTCCAGGAAGACAGTTCTGACCTAAAACTGTCCAGTACCTTTTACCACGTCAAATACTCTCCAGAACTTCTCTGTTAAGACTAGAGGAAAGTTTTTTAAAAGAACTGTTCTTTAACACTAGAATGATAAATCCCACTGCAGAGATGGCTGCGGATTTCTGAAAGACTAATACCCAAGTAGTTATTATGATTGTGATATACAAAGGATTTCATTAAAGGCTCCCGCCATAGTTGATTGCATTACTGATGATATAACTATATCCCGTTAGATGATTGAATTACAAAAGCCCTGTAAGTTGACCCAGAAGACTGCATGTCTCTGTTGGATCGTTCCAGATCTAATTTACTAAAACCTCTTTTTGGCACGGCTGCAGGTGTCACTCCGAGGAGCTCTGCTACCATCAAATTAGGGTCGTCCTTGACAGGGAAGAAAGGCCATCATCCGGATGACCAGTCACCATGCTATGATTCTAGGACATTGTATGGAGTCCGCTTCACATCAAGCATCTAATCAAAAATGTATCTATTAGGGATACATGCCAAGGGAAGGAATAGTTCAATCAAAAATGAAATTTGATGAAAATTGACTCACCCACAAGCCATCCAAAATGTAATGTATTTGTTCATCAGAAAAATGGAAATTTTGCATTACATAACTTGCTCGCCAATGGATCTCTGCAGAGAATGGGTGCCGTCAGAATGAGAGTCCAGCTGATAAAAACATCATGGTATATATGGGTATATTATCAATGGTTTGAAGTTAAATGTGTAAATAATGGATTTATAACAAACACACAGCGTTTTGCTTCATGTTGACTACTTGTGGATGTATTAATCAGCTGTTTGGACTCTCATTCTGACGGCACCTGTTCACTGCAGAAGATCCGCTGGTGAGCATGTGATGTAGGGGTAAGTTTCTAGAAACCTGTTCCGATGGAGAAAAAACTCAGCTTAATGTTGGACAGGCTGAAGGAGAGTTCATTTTCAGGCAACTAAATTTTTTGGTTAAAAAAGTTTATGCATTTCTTATGCACAAATGTTATTGAAAAGTATGCCTCATATTATAAAATGTCAATCACACAGGTTACACAGTGAAGAGTATATTTTTGTTTGTCCTTGTGTGTCGACCAGTGATCTCTGCTGTCTCTGTGTGTTTCTCCTTCCCCCCGAGCATTTTTTCCCTTCTCTCTGTCTGACTGCACAGATATTTATGAGTCAGGATAAGGGAGGGCTAAGAGAGCTCATAACTCATGTTCAGATGCATCACTGTTTTCATCCTCTCATCCATCTCTACACTCCACTCTTTCTGTCTCTGCACCAGTATCTTTCCTTATTCCATCAAGATCGTTCCCTCCTTCATCACCACTTGACATTCTTTCTTACATTCTCTTGCCAACTCTCCATGTTTCCCCCGTCTTCTCTCTCTCTCTGTCTCTCGTTGCCGATCAGTATTCTGTGAGCAGTGTGTATACAGCAGTAAGTGCCGTTTAGTATGTTGCCAGCCACCCATCACTCAAAAACAGACAAGTGCAGTGATTGGTTGGATGAAGGCCAAGAAACCCAGATAAATCAGCTTCAGGTAAACCAGTCAAGTTCAAGACCACAATAAATGTCTGTCAGCTTTGAGACCATCCATAAGCTAGGGTATTCAAAAATGTGAATTTAAAAACACAGGCTTTCTCTTCTGGCAAAACAGACCAAAAATATTGATCATCTCTTTCGCAGAGGAACATACAAATTTATACCTAATTTCCGTCCAGAAGTGTTCTCTAGATTGAAATTGAGAATTACCCTCCTGCCTCTGATTAGCCAAAGCAACAATCAAATCATAAATTTTACATTTTAAATATTAAAAAAGTGACAAACCTTTTGATATAACCCACCCCAACTTCCTGTTTCAACAGGAAATATGTCAACACAGGATTCTATCAAGTCATTTAATGGAGTCTTAAAACCAGACCATAATTATGAGAAAACAAGATACACCAAGAGAAAAAACTGAGAATTAAGGAAACTGATTTCGCATCAAGAAATGCAAATAAACTTGCAGATAAGTGTTTTTTAAAGATTTTACTTAGAATTAGACGATGCCAAAAATTATTAAATGTCAATTATTATATATATATAACTATATATACATTTATATTCAGTTCTAAGAAAAATGTAGCCTTTTTGACTGCTTACAAGACACTAATGGTCTACTTTCGTAGATAGTGAGGAAATGTGCTTAAACACATGTCCAGAAATAGCCAGTGACAGATTTCCCACTAGTGCGATATACTTAAAGTCCACGACTTTCACTAGTGCCTGCTTTTTTCACACATAACACACACAGTTTTCTTCGCTCTCAGGCCTCCTGCCTCTCAAGAGATGGACACAGATGCTGTTGCAAGCTGTTTTCCTCTCACCTACAGAAACCTGCCTTTCCCTCCTCCGTCACAACAAAACCTGACTTCTGCCATGCAGTAAACCAGGGATAAAATCTGTGCTGTGTTTTTCATCCACTGTTCTGCTACAAGGATACATGGGCTATTTGTCTTCAAGTGTATACTGACAATGACATGTGCTTAGACACAACAATCTGTTGGTTTCCTTTGCTATGGTTTAGTTGCATACCCTGCTGGAAAATATCTCAGCCTTAGGAAGATAAGATGGTCAGTTTTGGTTTTTCTACCAGTGTTATTTTAATATTATTTATATATTCTCACAGTGATTTTTTTTAAATCATTTGAATTAGCTTTTATTTTTCAGATTTTATTTTTGTTATGTGCTTTTATTTATTTTTATTTATTGTATTTTACTGTTTATCTAAGTTAAGTTTTAGTTGTTTCTTTAGTATTTACTTATTTACTTATTTCAGTTAGTTACCTAGTTTGTTATCTAATATTTAAATTGCATTTTATTTCAGCTTTATTTCAACTACCAGAAATGCTTTTAATAGTTTTCATTTTAGTTAATGATAATAACAATAATTATGACTTTTTTCAACTGGCCAGCCTGGGAGACCAGATAAACTAGCTTAAACCAGCTCAGACCACCTTATATATATATATATATTTAAACAGATGTCAGAAGCTGTTTCATGGACAATCAAACCATTAGATTTGAGAAGGGTAGGTTTATAATGTTTGTAGGCTAGTACCCTCTCACATTGAATTTACTCTAAGCATCAGTATATGTTCAATTACATACAGCTGAACCAAGAAATGCATATTAGCTCAAACACAAAGAATATTATCTAAAATTAACTAATTATGCTATTTTAGGCACATATAAGAACGTGGATGTAGTCATTATATGCAACTCAGAGTACATACATGAATCAAGTTATTTACAGTTTGAGAGAAGCTTGGGGTTTTATCTTTTTAATGATGCACTATTTCCACTTCCCACGTGATAAGACATCAACACACATAATTAAGGACAGATTTTGATACTGATTGTATATTCTTAGGTAAAGGCACTTACCGAGACGCTGGAAAGCCTCAGAAGCTGCGTGCCGGAGGTTCTGCATGCTGTCTGCTTTTTCTGATGGATCTTGATGGAACTAGTGTTGTTATGACAGGATGCTCTCACTGTGACCTGGACATTTTGAATGTGGTACTGGACATCATTGCTCCCCCTTTCTTCAGCATGTCATTCTCCTGCTTCAGCTCCCACGCTGACACAAGTTCCCTTCTCTGTCCTCTTTCCTCCTACGATTACTCCGAGCTCTCCTCCTGTCTCTCTGTACCGCTCTCTCTCTCTTTCTGTTGCTCTCCTGCCTCCTGCAGCTGCCACTGCCGCTTGTGTGGTAACAGGCCAATCAGAAATCTTCTGCAAACCACCATCCAATTGGCTGAAAAATAAAGAGAGGCAAGGGATTGCTGGTTTGTTTTGAAAGCCTGGTGCATCTAAAACACCCAGAGGATGTAAGTGTGTGTGTCTAAGTATGTGAGAAAGAGAGCTGAGAAGAAACAGTAAAACAAATGGTAGCTTAAAATTCCACTCCTCTCTCTCTAAAGAAAAAGGAATAAATTAATTAATTATTTAATTAATAGGGTTTCTGACTGATGGAACATTTTAACCATAGCAAAACAAGGTAACATTTTATTTTAAGGTGACCTTGCTTCCATGTACTTATGATAACAACTAATTATCCATAATTGCATGCAAGTAACTTTAAATCAAACCCTACTCCCTAACCATATAGTAAGTACATGTAGTTAGTTACTATTACTCAGTACTTATATATATATATATATATATATATATATATATATATATATATATATATATATATATATATATATATATATATATCTACACTGTAACAAGGACACCTTAAATAAAGTGTTACCCAAAACAAATACATAGCAAATCTCAACTGCTTTATTGTTTAAATCTTGTTTAAGTGTAAACTAGCTATATATATATATATATATATATATATATATATATATATATATATATATATATATATATATATATATATATATATATATATCCTAATTAACTATTAGGATATTTAGGATAATCGTGATCGCAGAATAAATCCTGTCAGTATGATATGGTGATTTTTTTTATTATTAACATTTTACTTGGAATTCCGCTTACTGCATTCGCCTAGAATATAGTCTAACGTTACATAGATAGACAACAATTGCTTTATCATCGACACGACAACGGCAAGGACAACATTTACTATCATTAAGCTACAATTCAATAATTTACAGTTTATATGGACAAGTAGCATAAGTTAAACTAATATATTTAGCTTACCGGCTCAACATTTCTACCAACCAACTCATCTCTCCTCTTCTACCTTCCCTAGTAGAAAAAGCGAAAGCATAAATACACTTTCGTGTTTGTCCCTACTGATTCTCCGTCCGTTGAAGCGCTCATACAACAGCACCATAACCAGACTATAACAACTCATCCGATTATCATCTTCATCATAACCATCGCTCTGCTGTATTTCTGCTCTCATCACCGGCTTATTTTACATTTCAGATCAGCTGTTTCAAAAGCTGACAATATAAATTAAACCAAGAGTTATCCGCTTTCTGTCTGTCTGACAGCTTTAACCGGACATATCGAGGTAAGAATGAACGAAGCACCATATTTATTAGCTTGAATGATATTAAAGCAGCGAATAGAATGAAAATAAGAAATACTGTTGTCTTCTAGATACTGTATTATGGCTATACAGTGGTATTTTTCATTCATCAGCTATTTAACACGATCTCCACCTGTCGACGTGGATGTAATTCTAAATGTGTTGTGTTTTAATCTCATCAGACGTGTAGTTTCATATGAGACATAATTAGATCGATAAAGTAATCAGTCAGAATATTATATCTGATACGCGAATCGCACTGTGTCTTCCTTTTGCTTAAATGCATGTCATTTATTTATGACCAGCTAAACCTGCTTGACAGCTTGTATTTTAATTAACAACTCCGGAAATAAGTTGTTAATGTTCATTTTGGAAATGTATAAGACAGTATTCCAGATCTGTTGTTTATCAGTTCAGCTGATGATTTCATCACAGCTCTGTCACCTTTGGCCCTGATCAGTGTGTGTTTACACTGTCAGTTTTTGTAGGGATTTTTTGCTCGACACAAATTCTGGATTCGAGAACATTTCATTTACTTATTTTACAACTAAAAAGAAATGTAGCCTAGGTACAGAAATGCTCAGATGACCAGTTCTATGAAATATTGTCTCATGAAAATGAGCTTAAACATACGAGTCACTGTTGAACCCTTTGTTGTCATTCAGAAACTGAAATCAAACATCACCTGTTCCCTCACAGGACAATCATCCACAGCGACAAATGTGTCAGCTGTGATATGGGGAACGTTTAGAGATGGAGAAGAAGATAAAGTGAGTGTGTTCAAACACAGACTGCCTGCAATGTTGAACAATGCAGCATTTGTACATTTCTTAGTTCTTTCTTTAATTTTTTTTTGGTCTCATGACTTTTCTAAGAGTGTATTCATCACTGTGTCTGTAGTTGTGGTGCGGAGGATTGTTCTGGAGAGAGGGGACTTCTCCACACCTGGAGGGGGTATTCTTACAGCACCACACCAGAGAGGCTGCTGATCTCCCGGCCGGTGCTCCAGGCCGCCCTGGGAGCTAGACATGGCGTTCTGCTAGTAGAGGGTAATATGTTTATTATCCACACATGCAAATTTGGCTGGGAAACTCTGTAGAAGCAAAAAAACTAGTATTTGATGAGGACTTTGTTAACAGGTTAAAGTCAACATCAAAGTGGGTGCTATTTACATGGTCTTATTGTGTTTATTAAGTTATTGGGTGCAAAGAAAAACTGTTTTAGAATGTAATAACATGATCTGCCTTTGAAATGCATTGCCAAGCTGACATCATCAGTTGTGAAAAGTAGCACAGTGATTTAAGAGGATAGGTCACCGCATAAATAAATACTCATCGATTACTCACTCTCATGTCATTCCAAAACCTGTTTAACGTTAAATTACATTTTACGTTTGCATTTTATTTTTAGGCAAACTATCCTAAAAAAAAAAAAATTAGATAACATTTGGATACATGGAAGTGCTCTCAAGGTTGAGACAGCATTTTAAAAAAAGTTGTTCTTTTGTGTTATGGATATTTGTTTCACGAGAAAACTGGGGAAATTTTTCCTGTTCATGTTCACAGTGATTTTCATACTTTTTGACTCTTAAGACTGCCTCCATATAGGCTAAAGGTCACTCACACCAAGATATGAAGTCAACAACACAACAAGAATGATAACTATACAGAGGAACAATATTGCTTCAGTGTTTCAAAATGATTATTTTTATTTGATGAATTATAAAAATTTTGACATCCAATCAGAATCCACCTGACTTTAAAACATGCAAGGATTATGCAAGAGCAATAAACAAATCTATGTGATCAACTTCAACCCAGTGATGGATTAATATTGAAATTATATGATTTCATCGGCAGAAATGTTGTTCCAAGAAGAAATGATTGAATAAAGTTTTTGATATTTTTTTTCTTTGTGCACAAAAAGTATTCTTGTAGCTTCATAACATAATGGTTACAAAGATGAAATAAGGTCTTAAGGGTTTGGAATGACATGAGGGTGAGTCATTAATAACAGAATTTTCTCTTTTTTTTGGGTGAACTATCCATTCAAGGTATTTCTGCTGCATGTATGACAGAGCCCTTTTTTTTTAAGGAATGGAAACTTGGATTTTAGAAATTGAGAGGGGAAAAAGAAATATGATTTCAGTATACATCTTGATTTTACGTTAAGTTATATTATTTTAATATAATTAATTGAAATAATTAAGTCTTCCCGTGTCCAACTTGGAAGTGTACTGATTTCCCCTAGTTGACACCGGCCCCTTGGGGAAAAACCATTGCTTTAAACAGAAGGTAGTGAAAAGACTGTTGTATCTCATACATTTGTTATTATTATTGCAATCTAGAAATGTCGCAATTTATATGTTATATTTAGGGGGACAAGTCTATAGCTTTGGCGAGCTGTCGTGGAAACAGAACCAGACTTCATCAGCAGTGACTGAGCCTGTTTTGGAGGCGGTTCTTAGCGAACAACGTGTTGTTTTTGTGGCTGCTGGCTCCGCCCACAGTGGAGTCGTGACAGAAGATGGAAGAGTGCACATGTGGGGAGAAAATGCTCATGGCCAGTGTGGCCTATCAGGACTCTCTGTTATCCCTAACCCCACCCCTGTGGGTGTGCTCGACTCTGTGGCCACACCCCCTCAGACGGTGAAGATCCTGGAGGTGGCGTGTGGGGATCAGCATACTCTGGCTCTTTCAGCCAAACATGAAGTCTGGGCTTGGGGAAGCGGGTGCCAGCTGGGCCTGAACACTTCAACGTTTCCTGTCTGGAAGCCCCAGAAGGTAGAGCACCTTGCGGGAAGGCATGCATTGCAGGTGGCCTGTGGAGCTGCTCACAGCCTGGTTCTGGTGCGCTGTCTTCCCCCTCCACAAGAGCCTCGGAAACAAGACAAGTGCGCTCAGTGCCATCAGCTGCTGTACACTATGACAGACAAAGAGGACCACGTTATTATCTCTGACGGCCATCACTGTCCACTTGGTGTTGAGGTAGACAGCGGTGAGGAGAGGTCTGCATTAGAGGGCAGCCTAGATCAGAGCTCCCCTAAAGATCCTGGCCCATCCATGCCAGCTCAGATCCCAAAATCATCCACCTCCAGCACCAACCCTGAATTTCCTCCTCCTCCTGTGAGCACACCTGGCTCAGAACCCCAAAATCAGGTTCCTGCATCTAGCCAAGAATGTGTAGAACCAGCCATAGGAGACTCGTCGGAGCTTGAGGCTCCAGCCACAAATGGAGAGGTTTGTGTCGAAGCCTCAGAGTCGGACAGCTGTAGAGCCACAGGGGGGAAGTCCTCACCATATCCCGATGAGCAGGCAGTGAAGGCCTACCTTAAGAGACTTTCTGATCATGCCCTGGCAGAGCACACCACCAAGACTCCCAGCACGTCTCATTCTGCTCAGGTTAGTCTTAAACACATTGTCCAGCAAGCATTAAGCTGATAAATGAACACCAGTTTTGTTGGATTTATATATGTGGATTGTAACTTTTCTATATATTTAATTGGAACTTTTTCACTTTATAAAATAGTCCAATAGTTTTGAAAAAATGCATTTGGTATTAAAACAATAACAGTATTATAATTCTGGCTGATAATAATTTTTTTGTTATGGCCAATAACTGATAAAAGATCAATATTAAAATTCAGTACTATTGAGTAAATCTATTAATAATAAAACACCAAAAACTAAGATCAACAATTATGCAATTTAATAGATAAAAAAATACAGTCAAAGGGTACTATTGTGAAATATTGTTACAATTTCAAATAGCATTTTTATATTTTAATATATTTAGAAATGTATTGTGATGTCACGTGATCCTTCAGAAAGCATTGTAATGTACTGTTTTGATTATGAAAAATAAAACATTTCTTCTATTATTATTATTGTCCCAGTTAGAAAATGCTTGTGCTGCTTAATATTTTTTGAAAAACAAGTATACATTTTTTTCAGTGTTCCTTAATGAATAGAGAGATCAAAACAATAGGTTTTGTAACATTATAAATACCTTTACTCTCATTTTGAATAAATTGAATGCATTTTTGCCTTAACATTAACACTTAACAAACACTAAACGGCAGTGTATGCTATGATGCCTAAATTTAGTCGTAGCATTTCAGGACTGAAGTTATTTATTTATTTAGATTAAATATTTAATGCACATAATTCTTAAAAAACAAAAACAAAAAAACTTATTGATCCCACATTTTTTAACAGAAGTGTTTATATTTTAATATTTGTATCCAACTTTAATGTAAACAGTTAACTGTTAGCTCGTTGACATGCTAAAACCCTGTTTGATAAGTTGACATCTTCACCTGTAACAAATATTATAATAAAAAATAACTACATTTTTGTTTATTTAGTTAAAATATCACTAACCAACTAGTTGACTATTTCAAGCCATCACAAATCAAACTGTTTAATTGCTTCTAAAAGCACAGTTCTAGTTCCCATATGATTCTTATCACAGCTCTCCAGTGACCATGCTGATTGTTTCACCTCTGACCCCTTGATCATCCCGGTCGCCCAGTCTGTGACTCCAAAGGGCTCTGCGTTAAACAGCTTGATGGTGTCCTGTGCCTCTGCAGTGGGAGAACGTGTAGTGTCCACATACGAAGCTCTCTCTCTGAGAAAAGTTATTGGTTACTGGGTAAATAAATTTTTCAGTTTTTATATAGTTTGTTTACATGTTTGTTACATCTGCTTAAGCATCAAACCAATAAATTTTTTATGTGTTTGACCATATTATTTTGTGCTCCAGGTTCCAGGAGAGGGCCGCGATCGAGTAGAGGAGAGACTGCGTCAGGAGGAGCCCATGCAGGGGAAGAAAAGCTCCAGCCTGGGGGACATCCGAGAGGAGGAGGCGGAGCTCAGCCGTCGCCTGTCCCTGCCTGGCCTGCTCTCTCAGGGTACACACGTTCTCCTTCTCTTACACCAAATGAACCGTCTCCGTAAGTCCGCATGGGCATGTGTGTCTTCTCTTGAGTTTTCATTAGCATGGACTACTTGATGAGCATCTTGCAAGTTGCAAGTTCTGCCTCTCTCATCCATCAGCTCATTGCACACTTGGTGTTTCTGCTGCAGAGGCTATGAATAACTAACAACTCCATTCCTTTTTTGTGACAAATTTCATAAATATTTAAAGAAAATGGTCTGCTTTTTTAATCATCTTGAGTGTAGAGAGTCTGCCGTTTAGACGCATTAGAACCAGAAGAATGATTGCTATGAATGTATTCTTTTATTAGCTGAATCTGTTCAGTTTAATCATAATCCTATGCAGTGTGTTAAGACTTAGTGCATTCAGTTCAGAGTAAAACCCTGCAAATCACTGCCTGGCCAGTTTTTGCTCACAGTAATGTGTTTGTTAATGGTAATGGTTGTATTGCCATGGCTCTCCAAATTTCTGCCGATGGCACTTGTGGACAGGTTTCACATATTTTGCTGTTGCCATGGTTACAGACATTGCAGAGTTTGAGGTGAAGGAGTTGGCATCCAGCGCAACAACTGAAGGTATTTCTGTGTAGTTGCAGCTGTAAAAAGTTTTCGATTTAGAGGTGGATTTCAGCTCAAACTGTAATTCACCCAGACGGGTTACTTTACATCACTTGAGGTTTTTTATTTTACTGTTGTTTTTCTAATTCTCATTGTCGTTGGTTATCTCTATTAAAAACATAGTAATACTGTAAATCAGTAATACAAAATGTGTTTTAATTGAATTTTTGAATAAATAAAGGGCAGTATAACAATTTCTTGAAATGTATTTTAATAAGGTGTAACCGAAATGCTTAATGTTACAAAGAAGCTACAAATTTGTTATTTCTGTTAATCAAAACATCCTGTAAAAAGTTTTTCACTGGTTTCCACAACAAATATTGAGCAGCTAATATTGATAATAATAAAAAATGTTTCTTGAGCACCAAATCATCATATTAGAATGATTTCTGAATGATCATGTGACACTGAAGTCTGGAGGAATGGCTTTGCCATGACAGTAATAAATTAAATTGAAAAATATATTTAAATACTAAAGTAATTGTAATAACATTTTACAATATTACTGTTTTACTGTAGTTCTGAACAAATAAATGTAGAATTAGAGAGTTAGTGAGCATCGGAGGCTTCCATAAACATTAAAAAAAATCTTACCAACCAAAATTTTGAATACTAGTGTAATGTTTTAAGACCATTTCAAATTAAATAATGTAATATACATATACATAAACACACACATACTACTGTACTACTGTGTGTCCTTCTGGTTTCTTGTTGACAAACAGGTTTTAAAATGCATGAATATCTTTCCCTCTTTTAATATGCATAATCAAAACAAGTTCAAGTCTCTAGTGTGTCAGAAACTTTCTGCTCTAGTGATTTGCATGTGTATAACATTACTTACATTTAGTTTGCTGAGTGAGAGATTGTGATGCGAGGACTTTTTGAGGTCTCTCTTGCTGAGCCTGGTGTGTTTGTCTAAGTTCATAAATCAGCTGAAGCTCGATGCACAGGCTAGAGAAGACAATGGGTGCCAGCTACCTGCAACACACTCACCCTTTCTCATCTTCTCACCCCCAACAATGTGACAGATGGACCCCGATGGGCCTGGAACATAACTCAGCACGGCAACAGTCTGTGTGTGTCTTGTTTGTGTATGCACCTGTCCATACTGTGTATATATGTGTGTTTGTGTGTGTGTTTTGCAGAGAGTTGAATTGGAGTTGGCCGAGTCTGTGGGTCTGCGTCTGTGCTGTTAAATGATTCATGTGAATTTTCCCTATGCTGTTTGTTTGTGTTTATATGGCAGAACCGAACTAATGCATATTCAATGAGGGACAAACTGCCTTGAGTTGCAGTTTCTTATGCTCTGTCATTTTGTGTCTTAGTTTGGATGTGGACCGTGTTCTGCCTCTAGTTATTGCTGCTCCAGATTTCTTTAAATGTGTTTTATGTTGTTTATTCTCATGTTCCCGTTCTCTCAGTGTCTCCGCGTCTTTTGCGGCGAACGAGCCGCTCCCGTGCACAGGCCGTCCCGCTCGCTCCAGGAGGCATTCCTGAAGCCGATGCCCACCTGCTTTCTTTGCAGACAGAAGTGTGGAGCTGGGGACGTGGCCAGGAAGGGCAACTTGGACATGGAGACCTCCTTTCCAGGTCAGAATCCTCCCATCAACAGAGCGGCCCAGTCCTGCTCCTGCACACTCTCTTCTCTAACCGCTCATGAGTTACATAAGATTCCAGCACTTTAAATTATAATGTGCTCTGCTAAAATGAGGACAGACTTATTAGGTGCATTACAGAGGAACACAATGTGGTGATTTCCTTCTCTTTCCTTTCAGACCGCTGCCTGTCTGTGTAAAGAGTCTGAATGGTAAAGAGGTGTTGAAGGTGGCTGCAGGTGCTCTTCACTCTCTCGCTCTGACCGCCCAGTCACAGGTGTTACACTTCACATGCATATCCATGGCTGTTCTCTTGAGCGGTGAGTCTGTATTAGTATCATTCGCCATATAAAGTGTGTGTGTGTGTGTGTGTATGGCAGGTGTTCTCATGGGGCTGCAACACTTCTGGACAGCTGGGACACATGGAATCCCCCACCACCCTTCCAAACTTAGCCAAGGTACAATATATGCTAATTTGTACATAAAACAGAAAAATATCACAAGAGGGAGGAGAATAAAATATCCTGCCTTTTGAAATGGTTTAAAAGGGTTGGAAATATAAAAATGCTCTCAACAAGAAAAAATAAAAAAATAAAAATATTTTTTTGAATTATCTTTAAATACAATAATAAAATTAAATATGTAGTTTTTCTATGTATATATTCTACACTCCTAAGAGTTTGAGAGTAAATAATACAATTGTATTAGTAATTCAAATTCAACAAAAGAGTAATTTTTTAGATAAAATGTTTACTTTTGAACTCTTTTCATTCATCAAGCAATCCTGAAAAATATGTATCATGGTTTACAAATATTAAACCGCATTTATGATTTCATGTGATATTATATGAATACTGGAGTACTGGCTGCTGAAAATGCAGCTTTGTCATCCCATGAATACATTACATTTTAAAATATATTAAAATAGAAATCAGTTTTATTTCACATTATTACTGTTTTTACTTTATTTTTGAGCAAATAAATACAGCCTGGGTGAACATCATTCTTACCAAACCCCTTTGAGCAGTAGTGTAGTTAATATGACGTTTTTCTTTATATAACCCATTTTTCCATACAGTTTATTCATTCAGTTTGTCTATCCATTTGTAACATAACACTATAACAACATGTTTTTACTTACATGAATGTATATAATTAAGATTTTCAGTTGTTTTTAACTATAGCCTATTAAAATTATATGACAGATTAACACTAACAAATGTATGACTACTGTATTAAAAAATACTTAATCGTTTTAGAGCACTGATACATTAAACCTGTGAGCATCAGCTCATGTTTTCTTCAGTTTCTTAAGGTGTTAAAAATGGAGGACAAGTGCATATGTCATGAAAACACTAAATATTATTGACAAGGAAGAATAATAATAAACAAAATAATTCATATCAATAGGATATTGTTTGTGATGTTATTGATATACAGTACCAATGACATTTTAATGTGCAATCGTATAATCATGTTATAGTAAATCATCAGTGTTCAACTGTTTAGTGGATTAAAGGGATAGTTCACCCCAAAATAATAATTCTGTTATTATTTACTCACCCTCATGTTGTTCCAAACCTTTAAGAGATAAGACCTTCATTCATCTTAGGAGCACAAATGAAGATATTTACGCTTTATGTACTACGTTTCTGAGCCTTGATCGAGGTAGTACCCTTGCTGTCTATGGAGGGTCAGAGAGCTCTTGGATTTCATCAAAAATATCTTAATTTGTGTTCTGAAAATGAACGAATGTCTTACTGGTTTGGAACAACACAAGGGTGAGTAATCAATGACCAAAATGTTTTTGGGGTGAACTATCCCTTTAAGGCCCTTGCAATTGCCCAAATTTGTGTTGACAACATTCTGATTCATGACTGGTTTGCTTTGTTTGTCCTCTTTTGTCTTCGCACAGCTGTCAGATGGGATTCGTGTGTGGGATATTGGGGCGGGGCAGCAGCACACTCTCTTATTGGCTGATGGAGATTGTATCCAGCCAATCCTGTACTACAGTGGGCAGCAGGTGAAAGAAGTGATGGAGCAAACTGAGGAAGACGAGCGGACAGGAGAGTACACACAGCAACCGGTGCTGCTGCCCTTTTGTATGAATGTGAGTAAGCCTTGTGCATTATTTATTTTTTTTATAATAAATATTACTCAGTCATTACTAGTTAATGTTGAATACTGCTGTGTTCTGAATCCTGTACATTGATGCTGTATTATTTATATGACTTGTAACAACACTTTTCATTGTGTGTGTGTGTGCTTGTGGTAGTTGGGCTATGTGAGCAGTGTGTGCACAGGAGGACAGACATGTGCGGCGCTGACGGATCGTAATGTAATGGGTTTTATTGCCAGTCTGCATGAGCTGGCGGCCGCAGAGAGAAAATATTACTGCAAACTCAGCAATATCAATAGTCTTCTGCTCCAGCCACTGCTTAAGCTGGGTATGACAGTGTGTGATGATAAGAATATTGTTTTGTACTCTGATTTAGACTTGCATTAGCATATTTCCATTACAGCCCTGAACGAGCTGTACAAGTATGGTGTAATTCAGTGGCAAGACTAGTGGAAGTGAAACAGCTGAATCATTTCGAGTTCCTAATTATTGTTAACTAAAAATACAACTAAAATAGTAAAGAAAATTTTTATTTTTTTGCATAAAATAAATAATAACTAAAATATAAAAACCTAAACTTATTTAATTTTCATAAAATAATCATCTTAACTAAATAAAATTAAATGAATAAATAGTATAATAAATAATATATAGAAATGAAAAATTGACAAAACCACAACAAAATGACAATTTAAAAAAATATATAATTAGTAAAAGTATGTTTAAAAATGTAATTTAATTCAAAATAACAACAAAGTAATAATAGAACACTGGTAAGCTATAATATAATATAATACTTAAGTATTTTTGTGGTTAGAGTTATTAGAAAGTTTGTCGTGTTATATGCAGAAACAAGAAACAATTAAACAAGAAATGATTGTGTGTCTGTGTCTAATTAATTATTTGTGATAATTATGTATTATTATTTTTTTTACTCATAGATTCCCTAAGCTCCTCCCTCGGTCAGTCCTCTGCAGGGCTTCTGCAGAATCTGATTGGACGATTGGGCCGGCTGTCTCAGCTCACGGGTCAAAACTCGGCCTCTCTAACCTCCGTCCTGCGGCGTTCACGTGATATCCGTGGCCTTGTTATTATTGATGATGCACAACTGTTCCTCGACACATATTCAGAGTAAGCATTCAGCACACACACAATTAAAGAAAGTGAAGGCATGAAGTGGTTCCTTTGGAGATGACATGTTGGTTGTTGCTGCAAGGAGAACATGTCATTCAAAACAGAATTAAAATTCTCTTGTAGACATGCTCTAAAGTTCACAGTGCAAAACTTCTTCTCCTAGCCATTTAGAGCATAGCTGCAAAAATGAATCATTTAGAAACTGTCGGTTGGGATGTCACAATTTAATATTCAGCCATGTTTGAATACAAATGTTTATTAAGTGTTCAGTCTAGTTAGGACAAACTAGATGAGCGCCATTATTGTAACCTGACGTGGTCCTGAATTTCAAGATGTTTTTAGTTCTATTCTCTCAGGAGCTGGACTGAATTAACTTCTGAATCAAAAGTAATATATTCAGGCATCAAATAGATTTTATAATTCTAATCTGATGTGTAATTGAAAATCTTCAAATGTATTTAATCAGAACCTCGGTTGGTTCTTTAAGTTGTTCAAAATAAACTTATGTAGCCTTGAGATTTATTTTAATGTGTTGTCCTCATTTCATCTGATTCCTTTCGGGCAGTTTTCTTAGTGGGACGATGTTCAGAGTGTGTAACGTCCTGGAAAACCTGGAGTAATCAAAATGAGAAGCTTAAAATTCATGGAAATCTGTGTTGTCACAGATTAACCAGAAATGTCTATAAGTGGCTGCATTCTCTATACAGTCATTTAAATGTATAAATTGTAAAAGTCATGGGAATGTATTGCTCAGAAATGTTGTACCCTCCTTCTCAAGTCAGCTCAGTTGTAGTAATGTCCTTATTTTTGTAATTGTGTTGTACAGGTACTGCTCTGTAGTTGGTGATCTCTTAGTCATGGGAGGATTTCAAGCCCTTGTCAAACCTTGTCAGTAAGTAGTATATGTGTGTGTTAAACCCTGTCCCAAGTGCTTTCCTAAGCCTTTGCTGTCCAAGGAATCCAGAGTAATAATAACATATGGAGAAAATTGCAAGGGAATTATTCGCTATTGCTTATGAAATGTTCGTCTTTCTATATTTACTGTACAGATCGACTTTTATTAATGTGTAAGTAAAGAATCTCTCTGTCTGACTCTGTTTGAAGCGATGTGTTTGGCAAAGGGGCCGAGCTTGTTCAGAAGTTATCTGACTGTTGTGAAGAGGGTTTGCCCTTAGCGGATATTCTGGCGCATCTCTTTTACCTGCCCATAAAACACCTGCATGAATATGGACGGCTGCTGCTCAAACTGGCTACCTGCTACGAGGTGGTGGGTACTCGCTAGAAACACAGAAACTACTTTTTTATTTTTGGTCACACTTTATATTAAGGTCATATTCTCTTCATTAACAAACCATTTACTACGACTTTTGCCTCTATAAACTCCTAATCTGCTGCTTATTAATAGTTAGTAAGGTAGTTGTTAAGTTTAGATATTAGGTAGAAGTAGGAATATGGTCATGCAATATCAATATGTTGATAAAAGGCATGCTAATAAGCAACTAGTAAATAGTGAGAATTGGTCCCTATATAAGCCATATTAAATATACATGACCATATAAAACCAAGTTAGATTTTTTTTTTGTAATGTAATATATATATATATATATATATATATATATATATATATTGAATTTTTAGCTTATTTTGTGTATATGCATAATATATTATATTCTTTCTATTTTTTTTGTTTGTTTATTCATATGTTGCTTATTGCTTATTTTATTTATTTCCTCAATTATTTATTGCTTATTATGCGTTATTCTTTTTTTTGTGTGTATGTGTGATTTAATAAAATGTGTAATTGTATTCTATAATAACAGGACTGGCCATAGATTTTCACTCAATACACCGTTCGCTACATAAAGTCTCACTGCTGTGTGTGTGTGTGTGTGACAGAGTTCTGTGGATTATCAGAAGCTTCAAGATGCCTGCTCAAAATATGAATCCATGGATCTTCATCTGAAGAGGAGGAGGAAGGATGCCGAGTACACTCTCCACTTCTGGAAGAGCTTTCCTGGAAAGATGAGCGTGAGTCAGGCCCTTAGATGCACTTTACCGGACAGCCAGGTGCTCTTCCTCTGGCTGGTAATCAAGAGTTCTCCTCTTCCTTCAGGACTCTCTTCGTAAACCGTCTCGGCGGCTGATCTGTGAGAGCAGTAATAAGGCTTTGACCCTTCAGAACGCAGGCCGTTTTTCTGTCAACTGGTTCATCCTTTTCAACGATGCCCTGGTTCATGCACAGGTTTGCCCTTCTTTTTACACTTTCATTTCACCGCCATTTCAGTATCATTTCTGCTTTATCTCTGCCTGTTCTGTTAATCTCATCCTTCTGTCCTTACGCAATGCTTTCACTTCAGTTTTTTATTCGCTTACAGGGCCAAACTAACAATCTGTTTCCAAAGACTGGTGTTTTAGTGATGTTTATCTTTGTTTCGGTAGGGCATGGTCCCCTATAAGAGTCTTGTAAGTATGGGCTGTACGAATGAAGAGTTTCCTCCATAGCATACTGTCCCCTAGTGCCCACGGATGCACCCTACAGCTGTAGTGTTTGTCCAGTGCTGTTGTTAAGGGAATATTCGGAGATTAAATAAAACTAGTGCTGTCAAATGATTAATCGCATTCAAAATAAATGTTTTGTTTACATAATATATGTATGTGAACTGTGTATATTTATTATGTATATATGAATACGCACGTGCATGTAAAAATATGTAATGTTTGTATATTAAATATAGTTATTTATAATATAAAAAATATGAATATAAATGAAAATATTTTCTATATATACTGTATTTGTGTGTTTTTATATATACATAGTAAATATACACAGAACACGCACATTTATTATGCAAATAATCGCAATCAATCGTTTGACAGCACTAAATAAAACTTTTATTTAAAGCTTGGGGAAAATTAGGGGTGCTCCGATCACGATCGGCCGATCGTTATGCGCATCTCGTCAGTAAAGCCGGTTTTCTAATCAGCGGTAAATTCCATCAGGTGCGTGATTTCACATAGAGCAGCTGTTACTACACAGAGCCGTTGTTAATAGAGAAGATGCGTAAATCCACTTAATTTTCAGCGTTTATTGGCACATCTTCTCAGTTAAAAACGGCTCTGTGTGGTAACAGCTGCTCTATGTGAAATCACGCACCTGATGGAATTAACCGCTGATTAGAGAACCGGCTTTACTGACGAGATGCGCATAACGATCGGCCGATCGTGATCGGAGCACCCCTACAGAAAATAACTGACACATCTTACAATTTAAAAAAAAAACAAGAAGAAATGTCTACATTAATCAGTGACATTTTAGTCGTTTTTATTAATATTTTGAAGAGTTTTTATTTTTATTTTGCTGTTTTCCTTTTGATTTCAGATAATATTTTAGTAACATTGTTTTTTAAGATGATTTTTTTTCCTGCTACATTGCTTTATTAATTGTTATTTCAGTTTTAGCTATTTTACTACATCAAGGTAGCCTAAATTAAATTGAGAAATTTTGCCTTGGCTAGTTTTTTTTTTTTTTTAAGGTTCAAATGTTTTTTTTTTTTTGTGTTTTTTTTTTTGTTAACTACAGTATAATAACCCACTTAATATGAAATAACTCTATAACAAGTCACTTTGAACTGAAACTACATTTCAAGGTGTATGAATTTTTGGTTGTGTGTTACTTAATTCTTGCGGATGAAGATATTGTCCCCTAAAAAGTACTTTACTCATAGTTTCGTCAGTAACATCATATTATGACACTTGCATCAGCATCGGTGCGACTGTTTCATATTTAAATCTTTTTGTTGCACTGTGCAATCTTTCCATAGACTTACATTTGACATGCATTACTGGACAAACTGATGGATGCGTCAGGATGATTTTCTGTGCTCACAGATGCTGTCAAAAGAATTTCAGCTGTATTTAACTCTGAATATTCCTTTTAAAGAGTCTAATTGATTACAATTACCTAGTATCTGTAATATCCCACAGTGAACCTCAGTTTTAGACTCTGCCTTTGTCCAAAATGTCTCGGTCCTATGTGATATAGCCTAAAAGCATAGAAAGATGACAGTACAGTACATCTGGTTGGGTTCATTCCAAGGCTTCCTGCTTGCAAACCCTTTGTAAAAGATATGTACCTGATTGTAGTAAGGGGCATGTTGTGCTGGATGGTTTTATGTTGAACAGTAGTGATTCTGTTTAATGCCGAGTCTTGTCGTAGTGAATGTACTATTGAGTATTTGACATGATAATCCATTATCTTCCTCCCTGTTGTTTTTCCTCCATACCTTTCACAGTGGGTGTATTTGTCTGTTTTTCGTTTCATCAGCATTATCCCTTTCCGTTCGAAAAGTGCAAAATGTGCTTCCGAAAAAGAACCATATGTTCAACATTTTATACTTTAAAATAAAAGTTGACAACCTACGAACTCTGTAAACCAGTTGACAGTTGGTTTATGTTTGACACGTACTTGTTGCGTTTTTTAACAAATATTGTAAAGCAACAAACTTTTCACCATCATTATTATTAATTCTGTGCACTACTTTAAATTTAGTAATTGTAGCGTACACTGCCACTCAGTTTTTTAAAATTAAAGAATGTTTTTAATCAAGAAAACAATGCCTTAAATGAATCAAAAGTAGCAGTAAATACATTTACATCATTTTATATATATATATATATATATATATATATATATATATATATATATATATATATATATATAATTTTTTACCTAAATATTCAGCAGCACATCAGTGTTCAACTGTAAAAATTATAGAAAATGTTTCTTGAGCACCAAATCAACATATGAAAATGTATTCTGAAGGAACAAATAATTTACTTTTTAAAATATATTCAAATAGTGAAGTAATAATTGTGAAAATTTTATTTTTTACTGTAAGCACTGTAATAATGTTTTACTTTTGTAGTTAGGTTTTATTTTAGCAGCGTTATTTGTGTTTTTAACAACTAGTTTTTAAAGATCTAAATGAGGTAGAGGTAATCTAAATGAAACGAAGCAAGGAAATGCATGCACGTTTAATTGATGGTACTGATATATTGTGCATCAGTAATCAAGAGTGAACAGAATTGTGTACAATTTATTTTCTGCGTGCTGTTTTCTAGTTTTCCACTCATCACGTCTTCCCATTGGCTACATTGTGGGCGGAGCCTATTTCTGAGGAGAACACAGGCCTGTGAGTGTGCCTGTCATGTTTATTAGCTTAATATAATTATGAAGTGTTATGAAGAGTTATGAAGTTTGCGTGGTTCTCTGCAGATTTGGTTTAAAGGTGACTTCACCTGAAGAGAGCTTCACTCTGCTGGCTTCGTCCCCAGCTGAGAAGGTATGCCTGACTTGACTCAAAATGATGATTTACAGAAAGCTGTATAGATCGTTAGTTAAACCGTGATGTCCTGATTCCTAGGCAAAGTGGCTGTGTTCTATAAAGCAAGCAGTGGAGCAGGCACTCGGTGGACTGGGGCATGATGGGATACCTCCTTCTACTGGAGTAACGCAGAGAGCAGATCCGCCCATTTCAAGGACAGCATCATACACATTCTACAAAGACAGCCGACTCAAGGAGGCCACGTATGAGGGCCGATGGGTCTCAGGGAAACCCCATGGACAGTAAGCCATTGGAGGAGGAATTGTGGGTGTAAAAGTCTTCTTAAAACTTGGAAGATGATGATTGGCTATGTCTGTGTTCTAGGGGTGTGGTCAAATGGCCCGATGGACGAATGTATACAGGGACATTCAAGAACGGCCTTGAAGATGGGTTAGTGACAACATTGTTTATTGATTTTTTCAGATTATTATGCTGATGTCTCCTACTTTCTAGATGTGTGGAGATGTTTTAACTATTGTTTTCTTTGCAGTTTTGGAGAGTACATTGTGCCTAACAAAAACCTGAACAGCTGTGATCATTACCAAGGGCAGTGGAAGGATGGCAAGATGCACGGCTTTGGAACATTGAGGTTTGCGGTTGTGTTTTTAGTTTTGAATATTAATTTTCTGTATGTGAATGTGTACAGTACCATTCAAATTTTTGGGGTCAACTTTTTTAATGTTTCATTTAATGTTTTGTAGGATGTCTTATATGCTCACCAAGGTTGCATTAAAACAGCTATAATTTGACATATTACTAAAATAACTGTTTTCTGTTTTAATATTTTGTTAAATGTGATGCAAATCTGAATTTCCATTATTTTTTGTATTTAATTTTTTTCAGTGCAATTTTCAGTTATCCTGTCTTAATGTCACGAGATCCTTCAAAAATCACTCTAATATCTTTATTTGGTATTCATGTAGCAATGTTTATTATTACAATTGAAGAAAGTTGTGATACATTTTTATTAGGATTCTGTGATGAATAAGAAGTTCAAATTTTTTTTTTTTTTGTCATTAATGACATTACAATGTCATTACTGTCAGTGCTCAATAAGGGTATTTAATTATTTATAATAAAAAAAAGAAGTCTTACTAACCCGAAAATTTTGAATGGTACTGTTTGATGACGATGTGTGTGTGTGTGTTCAGATACGCCTCTGGGGAAATATACGAGGGCTCGTTTCTAGATAACATGCGTCATGGTCACGGGATGCTGCGGAGCGGGAAGCTGAACTCCACTTCCCCCAGTGTCTTCATCGGCCAGTGGCAGTATGACAAAAAATCCGGCTATGGAGTTTTTGATGACATCACCAGGTATGCGAATAGATGAGTGAATTCACAAAATGATTGCAGCACTTCTTTGCCATGCAATGTGAAATGCTGAAATGTAAGTCGAGTGTGTGTGCAGATGTGTATGCTAACTGTGTTTTGTGTAAGAGGGGAGAAGTACATGGGCATGTGGCAGGATGATCAGCGTCAGGGAAACGGAGTTGTTGTTACTCAGTTTGGTCTGTACTATGAAGGTGCATTCAACAACAACAAAATGATGGTGAGATTGACATACACACATTTGGTTTTATTTATGTGTGTGACACCATGCTGTTATTATTGCTTTAATAACACATTTACTACATATTCAAAATAATTCAAATAATATTTTTTTTGCACACTGAACAAAAGAAAATGTAGCTCCTTTTTTCCCCTGTAGTTTCCACACATTAGGTTTCATTGCCTTTGCGGTGTGTTTTGATTCTACAAAAAAGATCAAACTTGACGCACACACTCTATCTCAATTATTTTTTAAGTAAGAAGAAAGAAAAGCTCCAGTGGAGTAATTTTAATAGTTATTTGTTTCTCTCCAAGGGAACGGGGGTGTTACTCTCTGAAGATGACACTGCATTCGAAGGGGAGTTTTCAGAAGACTGGACACTAAATGGAAAGGTGCACAACTGTTGCCAATGTTACTGTATATTTTCAGTATATTGCAATGATTCTGATCATGTGACACTAAAGACTGGAGCAATGGGTGCTGAAAATTCAGCTTTACCATCACGACAAATAAATTACTTTTTAGAATGTTTTAAAATAGAACATTTTTAACTGTAATAAAAAAATAGTATAATAATAAAACTAAATAATAATAATGTCTAATATAACAAATGAGATTAACAGCTGTTTTTTGAAAGCCTGTTATCATATCTTTCTGCAGGGCGTGTTGACCATGCCGAATGGAGACTACATTGAAGGCTCTTTTAGTGGGGTTTGGGGAACCGGAATAAAGATGTCAGGTTCCTACTACAAACCCAGCCTCTACGACTCAGACAAGGAGAAGACTCATGCACTGTAAGAGTGCGTGTTGATCTCTGTAGCACAGTTACATTTTAAGAGACTTAATCAGTGTTGATGGGGAACCGATGTGTTTGTGCGATTACAGTAAACTGGGCAGGTTAGCAGTTCACTCTGAAGAGAAGTGGAAGGCTGTGTTTGTGGAGTGCTGGAACAGGCTAGGTTGTGATTCTCCCGGACAGGGACAAACCACTACAGCGTGGGACAACATCACCATAGAGCTCACTGTGAACAGGAGACAGGAGAGAGACAGGTACACAGAAGAAGTTGATCCGTTCCAAAACCTCACTGTGCTCATTGATCACTGTCTACTAGTGCATGAGGAACTCCCCAACACTCACAGAGTATTACAGCAGAGTCTGATGTTAACATGATGCTAAGCTAACAAATCAGTACTTTAATAAGAACAAAGATAAAACATCATACTAGGGGCGGGTAATGGTTCATATCACATCACAAAACAAAACATAATTTATTTAATTAATCACAACTAGGTAATGCCCATTTTTGATAAACTAGTGAATTGATAAATGAATCAGATTTAATTTTATTTTTATTATTATTACTTTTTTTTTTTTTGATGGGTGCAAACATATGGAAGTCCATTCCTTCCACATAAGAAGATTCTTGACACAGTCGAAAGAATGAGATCCTAATTTATAATTATGAGATGTGTCAAAATTGTGACATAAAAATGATTATGATCAAAAATCTTTTTTGTTACCATTTCAACTTTGTGTCAGTTATGAGATAAAAAGTTGAATTTGTTGGATAAAAGATTTTATTGATAAGATAAAGGGTCCACGTGTGGTAAAATGTTTTTTTTTTAATCTTCACATTACCTAAGAGTTACATAAGATATAAAAAGTTTTTGAAAAGACTTTTCATGTCATAATTCTGACTTTTTATTCTTACAATTATCACATTTATTGTCATAATTGGAATTCGTTTCTTATTTGGTGGAAATGAGGTTCCACACTAACCAAATTATTTCTAAGAAATGAATATACATGTAAATAAAATATTTATAAACAGTGCGTTTTGGGATAGCCTTTTCTGTGAATATCTGCAGTTCTACCTTGTATCTACTTATTTAGATGTGCTTGAAATGTTTTATCTAGGAGTCTCCCAAAGTTTGGAACATGAATATTGAATGTGTCATTTTAAAATGTATAGCTGAATGTGTGTGTGTGTGTGTGTGCTTCAGTCCAGAGTTGCTGAGTCGCTCTCATCACAAAACGCTGGAGAGTCTCGAGTTCATTCCTCAGCTTGTTGGCCCTGTGACGTTAGAGGTGTATCACACAATCCGTCTGTACCTTGTCAAGGTATGCATTACTTTAGGACACTCCTCAATGAACTAACACTGATTAGATTAGATGCAAGTTTTTCACTGCACATGTACAACCTTATCTACAAACACAATATTGTCTCTCAGTCATTCCAGTGTATTTTGTACCTATGATATGTCATTGACCCCAGGCATGTGATACCCCACTGCATCCTCTGGGTCGGCTGGTGGAGACACTGGTTTCGGTGTACCGTATGACATATGTTGGTGTCGGGGCCAACCGTAGATTACTGCCCCAAGCTGTCAATGAGATCAAGTCCTATCTCAGCCGCATCTTCCAGCTTGTCAGGTACAGTAAGTGTGTTAATTCAAGACAAACAGCAAAGTCTGTTTTATACACTGTTTCCATGAATATTTATGTATGTGTCTGTGTGTAGATTCCTCTTTCCTGAACTGCCAGAAGAAGGATGCTCACTGGCCGACCCTCCAAAAGAGAAAGGCGGTTCAGATCCTGCTGGGAAGCAGCTGGGGTCTCCTAAATCTGGGTACGTAAGATGACTCGCTTATGAGAAAAATAATACATAGCACACTAAGGGTTGTGTGGTTTGACCAAACCTTGATATTAGAGTATGAGTAATTTTATTTTATACAATTGCTATCTATGATTTATATCACAATTATAGTGAAAGCAAACAAAAAATGTTATACATTAAAACAGCACAAAATAGGACCTATTTTTGATAATCTAGTGAATTTATAAATTAAAAGCACTTCACCGATTTTATTATTTTCTCCATGAAAGCCAATTTCCACCACGTAATAATAAAAAAAAAAAAACATTTTTCATGCTTTGGTAAATCATAATTAGGACATAAAAAAGCAAAATTATGAGATAAAAGTTTTGAATTGACAAGATTCTGACATATTAAGTATTAATTATGAGATAAATTTATATTATGACAAAGCGTAATTATGAGACTAAATAATAGTGAAATAATTTGACATGACAGTTATGAAATAAAAACGTTAAATTGACGAACAAAATTATGCGATTAAGTCATAATTAGATAATTGAAAGATTAATTGAAATTATGACATACTAATGTCATAATTATGAGACAAACTGAAATTGACATATTAAATCATAATTATGAGATAAAACATTTAAATTAACAAAAAAAGTCAGTCAGTTTTTTTTTTTTCTCATAATTTCAAATTTTTCTGTGTTTTTATCATCTGTTGTCTTTAATGTCTTATTTTTTAGCAGTTACCTGATGTATTGTCTTTGTGTGTGTGTGTGTGTGTGTGTGTGGCAGGTGTGTGGTCAGTGGCTCTGCTCTCCTCCTGCCGGTGCTGTTGGCCCGTCTCTATCCTCCTCTCTTCACTCTCTATGCTCTAGAGAAAGAGAAGGAGGATGATATGTACTGGGAGTGTGTGCTCCGACTCAACAAACAACCAGACCTGGCGCTGCTCGCCTTCCTCGGGGTGCCACAGTGAGTGTGACACACAGAAATACACTGAGAAATACATTCACTAGATTTGATTGTCCTCTAGTGATCAATCTTACTGCCACTTATACCTGTTTTCATAGGAAATTCTGGCCTGTGACTGCCTCAGTACATGGAGAAAAACAGCAGGTAGTTAAATATGTCCTTTTATAAGAGACTTTAAAAGTCCCATAAATCTGTGGATCATGAAGCAGTATTCATGGAGGTTTTTTGTGGGTATGTAGGTTCTCTCGAGCACTAAGGATGCCTGTTTTGCCTCAGCCGTTGAGACTTTACAGCAAATAAGGTTGGGGATTTACATAAATTTCTGGCTAATAAAGTTTGTCATTTTTCTCGGGTAAATAGTTTTAAGGTTGTTCTCTTTTTATTTCGACAGCACAACTTTCACCCCCTCAGACAAGCTTCAGGTCATCCAACTGACCTTCGAGGAGATTACCCAGGAAGTACTCGCACTTCTGAAACAGGATTTCTTGTGGTCTATGGATGACCTGTTTCCTGTCTTCCTCTTTGTTGTTCTGCGTGCACGGTAAGGATGTGATCACAAGGTTTCTAAGGACCCCATTTAGAATAAATTAATTTTTATTTGCATATGCTTTAGCACAGAAAATAACATTGTTATAAAAAGAAAAAAGGCATGGTTAGTTGACATAGCTGTTGTTCTCTACAGGATAAGGAATCTGGGGTCAGAGGTCAGCCTCATCGAGGACCTAATGGATCCATGTATACAACATGGGGAGCATGGCATCATGTTCACGACACTCAAGGTATAGTGTAATAGAAAAGTTTTTGTTTACATAGTACATGTTTGTGCACTGTGTATATTTTTTATGTGTATATTATAGTATATATAAATACACACATGCATGGATAAAAAAAAAAAAAAATCAGGTCAAAGTTGTCCTAAGACAAGAGCACATTTTGGTTTTAGGTTTTAAGACAACTTTGATGAAAGGTTTTGATTCTCTTCAAATGTTGACAAGGGTATATATATATATATATATATATATATATATATATATATATATATATATATATATATATATATATATATATATTGCCAATAGTGTATGAAGCATAGCTCACACAGAAGATATTTTTAAACTAAGAAGCTTTTTGTTGGTCAACACAGTAAAATCTATGTGGGCAATTTGACCCCGTTGCGAAGCCTGTGTGGGGAAATATTCCCCCTCACACAAAATTCCAGATTACATGGATTCCTGTCAAAAACACAAAAATTAGTCAAACATCAGTAAATGTGACCACACTTTAGAATGTAAGGGTTTAGTAACAGACAGCCAATCATAAACTTCATCAGTGCTAATTTCAGAATTTTAATTGCATTAAATATCAGTATTAAACTTTAAGTATGCATTTGCTTCGTACAGTTGCAGCAACTTTTATGTCATGTGTTCACCATTGAGAGAAAGTCAAGTCAAGTGATAAAAATGCTGCAAACGTGCGTTGTCATCTACCATTTAAAGTAATTATCCTCATAAATATGAAAATAATCATGTTAGCTCAGGGCTTACAAATATACAGTGTGAAATCAGTGTGTGTACCAATTGCTGTTCTGAAGCCCTCCTCTTCCTCACGCAGGCATGCTACTATCAAATCCAGCATGAGAAGATCACGTAATCAACACAATCTCTCCAAACCATCTGGTAAGGCAGTGGAATGACTGACAAACAGACCAGCCAATCAAAGTGTTCAAGACACAAAGTGGGAGGAGCCAATCATGTTCAAAGCCTGGATCACATGGCTGAGGAGGATGATTTCTTTGGAATCGGAGCTCTCACACTAAAACTTTATGTGCAAATCCGTCTTTGGTTTTGCAATTATTAACATTTATTCTTTACATTTTTGCATCTTTCTCACTCAGAAAGCCATTATAGAGGCTTTTAACTGCTGCCATTTCATAATGTTAAAGATATTTATGTATTCCAGCTCAGTGTACTTTTATTAAAGGGCCAATGCTTTGTTGGCTCAGAATTAATGACATTCAAGAGCAGCATGTCATGATCACCTTTCCCTCCAAGCACACACTGGTCGATCCAGTGTCAACTGTCAACTGATGATGTATGAAGTTCATAAGTGTACTGTAAGACTTCTGAAATAATGGTCATCTACCTCTGTCTTTGAAGTAAACTGCTATATTAATTTTCCTGATCGTATTATATCATTCAGTGCAAACAGCAAACTGCATTGGACCTAAATCATGAATCTGTTCACATAAATCAAAAAAAAAAAAAAAGTGCGCCTTAATAATGAATGTGCAAGAAAAATCACAAAATACAGACTTTAACTTTTAATGCTGACTTCTGATCCATTTGGAGCTTTCAGAACCAACTGCGCAGGGTCGGTGACCTGCTTCTTTATGTGCAAGTCATTGTTCACAAGCTCTTTGTCCAGCCAAATTGAATTTAGGATTGAAATGGTTGACACTAAGCCGAGGTCAACACATTTTTTGTTCTTTCTCTATGCACTCGCACAACAGTTTTGTTTTACAGCACTCTTCTTTCTGGGAAGTATTTTTGTGGTCAGTTTACTGAAATTGTTCAAGTCGTTATTTGAGAAAATGGTTGGAAATAGTTTCAGCTCTCCTCTATATATTTGAGTATCCGTCTGCAATGTTTGAGTTTTTTAGTGAATGTCACTGGCACACTGGAAGAAGACGTTGAAGATCTTGCTCTGTGAATAACCACAACACTCAAGATTTGCATGCTGAGCTTAAGATGTATTTTCTGCATTTGGCTGTTTTGGCAGTTATTGCAGAAAGGTCACTCGACATACGCAAGCACTGTGGTATCCAATGTTAAAATCAGTTCTTTTTTGTGAAGTATTCTGAAAAGTGCCTCTGACAGTGTTATGGACTTGTGCCATTACATCTCTGTACCCAGCAATAGCTTCGAGTTGAGTCTCACGTTTAAAAGCTCAGCCGCCTAATACATTATTTCTTTTATTGACATTGTTTTATTTATTTGATGGTTAGATCTGGCTAAAGCACAGATAATCTGAGCGATGTAGATAATCTGCAGAGTATTTCACGTTCAGAGCACCAGAAGGATGGTGGGTTTGAATTAAATGGTCACAAAACCCATTTCCAAGGATCAGAGATCAGGATTTTGATGCTTGCGTGTGATTGTATGTTACTAAATGTAATCGTGAAAACTGTAATGACGAAGGACTGTTGACGTTTACAACCATTAACACTCGAGGTGTTGCATGAATACCATAGTTCATGTTGTACTTTGGGTTCAGGAAGGTATGGTTTGTACTTCCACTTCAGTTTTTCCATGCTGAGCCAAGGTGTGCATATTAACCAGTGTATGAATGTATGTATGTGTGTGCAAGTATGTATGAAGTTTCTGTCATTTTTGAAGAAAACTGTTTGTTCCAATTGTTTACTGATTTGTAATTCAGCTGGATGGCAATAAACAATGATTGGGAATTGAAATGGTGATCATCAGTATTTTATTAGGCCTTTATTACAACAACAAACACAGCAATAACTGTTTTTCAAAACTTTATTGGTTGAACAAGTCAAAAAGTTTTCTCGCAAATTAGTTCTGCAAATCATTTGGTGATGGGGTCAATGGGTTTTAGATCACATTTAAGTGGCATTTATATTGGTATATTTCCACTGTCAAGCTGGCAAAAACATGTTCACCAGCAACTGTTGAACCCTTCCACTGACATTTGTTTTTGCAAAAATAATTACAGTCATACTTCATTTGCATAATAGCAATTGTATAATAGCTTCTTGTTGCAAACTAGCACATATTTTGATTGGACGCTTGACCACTGATGTCGACAACAAATGAAGAAGCAATGGTAAGTGTTTTTTCTTTCTTATAAAAGTTCATAAACTTATTTATTTGCCATCCTATGCCTGATTAAATGGTTTGTAGCATTTTAATATTTGCATTTATTATTTGCAGGCTTGTTAGAATGGAAAAATCTGTTACACATTTTTGAACAACTTAGCCATACCTTTGTCGCCAAGAAAATGTTTCCCATCAGACTCAAATTAAACTTGCTCTCAGTGAACTTTTAACCAGTTATCCTCCTTCCACACAACATGCTTCTCAACAAAGCTTCTCAGCAGAGCTTAGCCTTTTGAATCTTTTTGCTGATGAGGGTCTTGGTCACTGCAGAGAGCAATTTCACTCCGACTTCTCTTAAACAGGCCGAGAGAGATCCCACCCTGTTCAGTGCTGAACTGGCAAGCAATTCCAGCTGCAGTGCTGAACCGATTCCCCCTTAAGGGTCTCCACATTATCCTGTCCTCTCATGGGTAGTGTGATAAAAATAAAAAAAAACAAGTGTGACTGTGTCATTCGCTCCACTGTTTTAATTAAGAGGATTACATCCCACGTATGTGTGCGCATGTGATGCAGAATGTATTCAGTTTGGGATCATCAGATGTTTAATGTGTGTGAGTGGGTCAGAGAAAGAGGTGTTCTCTATCTTCTACAGTGAGGAATGATTAAATCTTAATCACAGAGTGAGTGTGATCAGTGAGAATCAAAGAATTAATGTGTTGTGTAAAATTACGTGTTATCCTGAATCAATAACTGAAAGCCTAAAGGAGTTTTGTGATAGAATGATATTTGAAAGAATGTTTAAGGACATTCACTCGCAGACACATCCTGACTCACTCTCCAATCCCTCCCTTCCTAATTTCCTCCTTCACGTTCCTACACACTCTCTCCCTGGTTGACTCATTTGCTTGCAAGGGATTAAACAGGATAGAGAGGGATTACACTTCTGTTTTCCAAGAGGACTTTTCGGTGCTCTGCGATGGAATATTATTTGTGTGATTCCTGTGTTTATACCATCATATCTGAGTAATTTAAAACTGGCCATCATCATGCAAACCCTCTTTAGAAGCTCTTCAGTGTGTTAAATTTTATACTGGGACCTAAAACGAGAAGACAAACGGAACTTGAGGGAAGAGGGAGGTGAGTGAACAGGATTTGCTACTTAAGTCTCGGTCTGGATGTGGGTTTGTGGTTCTTGCTTCCCAGACTTATTTACGAGGAAGCTCCCTGTGCGACAAATGTAGTATGCTGTTTATTTACAGTAATTATGAACTCTTCCTTGTGGTAGTTCGTGGGATTCTTCAGTTGGATTCAGCATCGTTACATGTAAATTCTAGACATATCCTGCAGTCAACTATCAGATTTGGTTATGTAAATGGACTCAAATGCAGAAACACTGAGGTAAAACCATTTTTAAAAGGACAGTACCTCTCAGAAATAAATTTTTTAAATATGACGTGAAGTGTTTATATCACACCCATTTAAGCATAAAGTGTGTAATTTAGGTGTGCCTGTCTTGTTCAAAAGATATGCAAACTAACATCCAGTATTCCAATATCCAATATGTACCTGCAGTGTTCATAACAAATCACGTATATTGAAACATGCTCTTTCATGTGTTATTGTTAAGTAGCATTTTTTAAATCCAAAGCCACTCCGGATGCAGTGATTACCATAGATTGTTTTGCTCAAGGTCAAAACTGTGACAAGGGCATTTGTGGACCACCTCCATTCTGGGATTTATGGATTTAACTGAAGACCTCTGGGTTATCAGCCCTTACTCCTTAGTTCATTTTCTTTCATTTGCAAATGTGTCATTCACATGTTTATCCAAAATAACATATTATACGCTATGAACAATGATAGTCCCAATGGAAGAAAGTTTTTACCTTCAAGCTTTTGGTTACTTGCCAGGATCTCTACCAATGTTATTTGTCTGTAAAGGTTTTTATTCCATATCCAAATCATAATGTTTCATATATTAACCACTAAAGTAGGGTAAGCCTGGAAACATTAATTACATTTACAACTACAAAAAGTTCTAGAATGCATTTCCCAAAAGCCTCGTAAGACTAAGTAGATCATAGAGATCATCAGTTCCAATGGTTCAAAGGTACTTAGGCTTATGGTGCTTTTGTGAAAAACAGCTCTTGTTAGAACATCTTATACACACCAGTGAAGATGATGTAACAACTGATCAGCAATTATTGAATTTATATGCTTATTCCTGCAGCTGTATATGAGGAGGGTCAGTGCATAGTTTTTTCAACCCCTGAACCCCAAAACGCCCCACGATTGACAATGAGACCAGACGTGGAGACTGATCCTGGGTCAGCTCCACAGGAAATGGGAGACAAAGGTATGATGCTGCATGTAGCTAATTTAGGAAGCTGTCGGTTGAATTAGTTTAGCTCTGATATATAACAGCATGCATATATTAGCACTATTGTAGCTGCTGAAGAAGTCAGTGAGCATCACATATAACCAACAGGAGTTCTGAAGTAGCTTGCATTACATGTTTCAGGCCTGACACAGATCTTGGCTCATGTGATTGCTGAAGTGAGGAGCTCTGTCAATAAAGATATAAATGGAGCTGAACTGTTGTACAGTCTCCTCAATGCCCCCTGGTTGCAGTCCCTACTAAAGGTAGAGTTCATAGTACATACACCTACTAACAATCAGGGTTCATCTCCTCCAGTAAGGGTTCATCTTCTGTTTTTCCTCTGCAGGTGTATGAATGTCTACAGAGGCACCTAAAGGGTCCAGCTAGGCCATATCTTTCCTATTCTTCTGGACTTTCTCTACAGGTCAGCTTCATTCTCACTGTCCTTGATTTTTGCCATTGTTTGTGCAACTCATACCTTGTAGTATCTGTTCATATCTCCTTGTTGGAGTTCAAAATATGACCTTTAAAGCTTGATCTTTTGGTGTGTCTGAGGACTCAATCTAATCTAACCAAAGTCTCAGGATGAATTGAAAATTAGAGGCAGGTGTGATTGATTAGGGTTGGAGCTAAACTACAAGACGATGGCTGCATTCGAAAACTGAAAAATGCTGCCTTCTAAGGACAAATTCCAAGGCAGAAAGGCATCAAGGCATGTCTGAATTCAATGTTAGCTTCACTTCCTGTCTCCTGAGATGCCTTCATCTGGCCGGCTTTTGAAGGCAGCATAGATGTATCCTTCGCTGCCTTTGATATCCCACAATCCTGTGCGTTCCATTCTCTGACAGTTCAGCCAGAAAATAAAAATGGTGTCTGATAGTTGCAGTCGGTGGTCTGTTTGTGTGTAAATGTGGTCAATGTTTTACACTTTTTATGTCATTTCCAGCGAGAAATTAATATTGCAGTAATGAAATATCCTCTTAGTTATCACCAGAGTTCTCTATATTTTGCTCTCGATCATTAAACCATTACACTGCCTCAGAAGCCTGTCCGAAATCCATTTCATGAGGTGCCTTCAGGCAAAAACGCTGCCTGCAAAGTCATTGTCTGATTAGACATAAAGGCAGCAAGTCACCTGCAAAAG
This sequence comes from Carassius gibelio, assembly GCF_023724105.1. Lineage (NCBI taxonomy): Eukaryota > Metazoa > Chordata > Actinopteri > Cypriniformes > Cyprinidae > Carassius > Carassius gibelio. Next base: position 24,023,664 of record NC_068401.1, on the reverse strand, counting down.
TTTTCGAATGCAGCCGATATCTCTCAAAAGCAGATTTGCCACCCCTGTCTTAGAGGTCATGGTCTTTTCTCCACATTTTTGGACCAATGCATTAACATTTCCTAAGTTTTTTGACTCTTGTTTTGTGCTCTCTAGATTCTGTCTGATTTGCTAGCAGTCCAAAACCCCTCAAATGAAGTTCGAGAACTGTATGCCCTTCTTAGTCATCCCCACCTACAGGTGAGAATTATTTCAATAAATACGCTGTGTTTTGAGGGTAATTTTCTTAGCCATTACCCTCTTCATTAAAGAACCTTTCTAAAGTCTAAGGCCAGACATTTTTGTAGTGTTTCAGGGGAGACTTTATGGGCCAGTAAATGCTGATAGACACTGTTGTTGTTCCTTTTAACTAAAAGTTTTTAAAGTTGACCACTTCCAGTATTCAATTAGTTGTTTGGAATGTGTTGTTGACCACAGAAATACCAGAAACCACATGTATTTTCCAGGCTCTTCTCTCAGCTCATGACACAGTAAGTCTGAGGGACTATGAGCCAGATCTGCCACCGCTGCCTAAAGACCTGCCTGAAGACGAGGAAGCCATGAGGATTGTTTGCTTGGTCAAAAACAATCAACCTCTGGTGAGCATGACCAGTAAAAGGAGTGGCAGGCAAATCTAAGGCCTGCTTTTACTAACCTGTGATTTATTTTTACTCTTTCGATGTACATTACTGAAGCCTGTCTTTTAGATCAGCATAGCAACAAGGATCAGTTATAAAGAATGGTTAAAAACTTTGTTGCTTAGGAACGGTTTTAGACATGAGGTTTTTCCTCCTGTGTTTTAAATTGTTATTTTTTTAAGTTCACCAATAGCTGTTCTGATCAAGTGTTCTAGTAAAAGGGTTTTTGGTAACTCTGAGCTGTGTGTTGTCATGGATAGACCGGAGCTGGTAAAGAGTTTCAAAGCCACTGGGACACTTTAAGGCATGCAACCCAATGTGGACTATTCTCAGCTGGGAGACGTCTGGCTGGAGGCTTAGATGCTGTGTTGGATGGTCCCACATCCACCAAGACTCCTGCGTCACCAAGCGTTGTTGCTCCCAGCACTGTACACTGCTGCAACACTTTTGGCAGTTGCCACCAGAACAAAACATTATGGAAACAGAGCCTCAGTTCCTCCACTCCTTGTGCCTGTAGCTCTGTTGAGATTGGTAAGGACCAAAACTCTGTATTTGGAGGTTCCCATTATTACATTCATCAAGATTTGCGACTTGTATGCCTCTGCTGAAAGCATTATCTAATTAGTGTTCTTTGTCTTCTTGTCTTCATCCATTTCACCATTCATTTCTCATTCTTTCTCTGAAACAATTTGATTGACAATTCAGACAGTAGAGATGAGAGTGACTGCAGTTCTGTGCTACATACATTTTCCCAACAGTCCCCATGGGTTTCCTCATCATCTTCCTGCTTTCATGCTTCAAATCCTTCTACAAAGCATTCTAGAACCACCCCTTACACCCGCACTGCTCCCCCAAGCCCAATGCACTGTCATCGGGTAAGGGAGACCATCACATGCTCCCAAACAAGGCTGGCAAAAGAGGAAGGTCTGAATGAATTGCGGAATACATTGCAGCAGGCCACCAGCTGCATGAAGCGCAGTTCTGAAAACGTCCACCTGCTTGGTGAGAGGATTGCCACAGCTACCGAACGCATCTCTGAGAGCATGCAGGAGAATTCTCAGGCTTTGACGATGCTAACGCATGTAGTGGAGAGGCTTCAGGAGCTAGTATCCACAAGCAACACAACGTCAGAATCACCACATGGCACAGAGACTGCAAGAAGAGTGGTAAACCGGATGGGTAGCAGATCGCTTAGTGTTCCCAACAGTCCAGCTATTGCCTCATCCTCTCGCTTTTCTCATTGTCCTTCTGGCTCCTCTTCCTCATCTTCTTCTTCATCTGCAATAACTTTGCTGGAGAAGCCAATGCTATCAAAGGGAAAATCTTTTAATGCCAAAACAATCCCATCACCATCTTCTCAAAGGAGACCGGTTGATGTACAACAACGGATGACCAATGGCTCCTTGACATCCAGTCCTGCTCAAGACCGCAAAGTGAATAGCAGCACATTTAGATGTTTCTTTAGCCAGAAGAACAAGAAAAACAAGAAAAAGGAATGAGGCCACTTCCACGTTTCCACGGTTATGAACATCCTTTCATATTCTTGCTGTCTCAAGCATGCAGGTCTTTCACATCTTTAATATGTGTGTATTCATCGTGATATTTGGAGTGTTTTGTTTGCTTGTTTAATCGGTCATTCTCATTGGTTTAATATATCCATGACTGTTCATTCTCATATCATCATTTCTCTTAATTATTTGATTATTCCTTTGATTTTCTTTCATGTAAAATCGCAGTTCAGATTGTCATTAAATATTGTTCCTGGCATGCTGCTTCCATCATATGTTTGATCAATATATATTTTATGCTTGATTCATATCGAATGAAGCCTTGTAGATATTTTGGATTGATGTCTGCTTTCTTCTAACATATAGGGAGCAACAATCAGGAGAGATGATGTGACAGGAGAAATATACATTGCTCGTGTTATACATGGAGGACTTGCTGACCGCAGTGGTGAGGGTTGTCTGGCTGTACTTTTTTTTCTGAATCCCTACTCTCTATTTTTGTATATTAGTGTTACATTTCTCATGGAGTCCTGTTTCTTGTCTGTGTGCTTGTTGTTGAAGGTCTCTTGCATGCTGGAGACAGACTGGTGGAGGTAAATGGCCACCCTGTATTTGGACTGGAACCAGCACAGATTATACAAATTCTGGTTAGTACATATACAGTATAATCACATATAATATGTTGGTCCACAGCATGGTATTCTGTTACAATTGTGTGCTTCATTCCCATCCGGGTCATGGCACCAGCGTCAAGACAAGTTGTCTTTATAGATTTAGATTGATCTGCTTTATTTGTCAACAATCTGAAACAAATTCAATTCACCTATAAGCAGTTCTACAAAAGGCAGCAATGTCATTAGCCAGTTCAGTGTCTATTGAATTCAGTTCGATACCAATGTCACTGTTGCAATGTGTGCTATAAAGTACCTCTACAGAAAACAATAGTGGCATATTGTTTCTACGGCAAGGGATCCCAAACCATGGATCTGCTATAAAAAACTATAAAAAGAACCGTATATTCCCACCAGTCCAGCTATTGCCTTATCCACTCTCTTTTTTAATTGGTCCTTTAATGGTTCTCTTCCCCCTCTTCTTCTTAATCTGCCATTACTGTGCTAGAGCAACTATCAAGGTACAGCAAGGTATCCTAAACCAAGGATCTGTTGTACCAAACAACAACTATTACCATTTCATTTAACGGGGAATCTGTGATCAACAAGTAAATAATGATAAATCAACAATATTCATTCATATTTGTGTCTTCATTTCCTACGATAGGCTCACTCCCATGGAACCATAATGTTTAAGGTGGTTCCCATCACTGACAGGCCAGTAAACAACCAAACCATGGTGAGTTAACAAACATCAACACAATGGGCCCTATTTTAACGATCTGAAACGCAAGTGTCAAAGCGCGAAACGCAAGTAAGTTTGTGGGCGGGTCTCGGCGCTGTTGCTATTTTCCCGGCGGGATAAATGGCTCTTGCGCCCGGCGCAAATCTAAAATGGGTTGGTCTGAAGTAGCTTCATTATTCATAGGTGTGGTTTGGGCGTAACGTGAAATAAACCAATCAGAGCGTCATCCAACATTCCCTTTAAAAGCAGGTGCGCAAGTTCCATTATGGATTGCTATTATTATGGCGTATTTACCAGGCGCACGCCAGGAGCGGTTCACAGCCGTGGAGACTGGTGTTCTTGTAAGAGCAGTGAAAGACAGAGAAGTTGTGTTGTATGGGGATGGGAGAAACCCACCCAAAATACACCACAATGATTTCCGTCATCTCATGTGTTAATATTTTTTTTAGTGTAACAATTTATGATATGCAAAAATAACTGTTGCATCTGTGTAGATTACATGAGCAAAGTGTATGCGCGTTGTGCACGCTATACATTATGGTCAAGCATGCGCCCTTAAAATAGCATAATGAACAACGCGCAACGCGCCACTGACTTTAGACTAGGTTTTTTCTGGTCAGTGGCGCAATTGTTTAATGAAACAGCAAAATAGCACCAGGGATTGTTTGCGCCGGAACACGCCTCCTTTTTTGCGCTGAACCGCCCAGGGAGCGCAAGTTCATTCACTAGTTTAGCGACGTGCTTCTGTGGAGGGAAAAGCGCGCTTTGCGCGGGTGCAAAATAGGAATGACACATGCGTCGGTGTACAAAGTCAATTGCGCTGGGTGCAAGATAGGGCCCAATATCTACTTTAGTCAATATACTAGTCTAGATCTGTCTGAAAAAACAAAAGTGCATCCAGTTCCCTGAATTAAACAGTATATTTGGCTCACTGCGAGTTTTCAATCAGGAGAACCAACTATTAAAACAATGACACACTCTACTTTATTTTCCCCAAATGTGCAGCACATTTGCTTTGACCCTCAATTTGCAGTGTGACTACTGTTCCAGAACTAAAATCAGCGTAACATCTTTATCTTTAATAATTATTTGATTAGACTAACAAGAATAAAAACATTTCATGCAAACTTGGAAAAAAAAATACATTGCTGTTTTTATGTCCAAAAACATTATTAGATAATACGTATGGAGTTATGCATGCAGTGAGATCAAGGCATTGGCATACTACTGATGTTTTAATGGCTTTGCTCTCCTCACAAGCTGTATGTGCGTGCCATGGTGGACTACAATCCCCATGTGGATCCTTCCATTCCCTGCGCAGATGCCGGCATGGCATTCAGGAAGGGAGATATCCTGGAGATTGTGGATCAGTCAGACACTCTCTGGTGGCAGGCTGTAAAACTACCCAGTATCTCCGCCTGCGCTGGCCTCATTCCGTCCACCAGCTTGCTGAAAAGGTCAGTTCTAAGTAGTCAGGGGTTAAAGGTCGGTGACAGAATAATTACACATCTGCATAGGCTGTGTGATGATGCGATGAGATTTGGCAGCTGAATTGAATGTGATGTGAGATTATGCTGATAATCACTGCCGGCCCCAATTTTAAGACCCAAATGTGACTGTGTGTGCATTTGTAGGAAGCAAAAAGAGTCATGGTGGTCTCAGCCTTATCATCCTCACACTTGTGTCAAAACCTGTGAGTAAACATTATATGCTGTTATTGTTTTATATTGGCATTTACTTGATATGATGTTAGTCCAACTGTTTTGTACTGGCTGTCTTTTGTTTCCATGCCAACCTGCAGTGAGCACAGTTGATGAAGGTGAGCATTTAGTCCTGTCTAGAAATACACTGAACTGTAGGTTACAGTGCTCACACTGCCCACCAAAATAGACTTACAAGAAGTTTAGCTGGAGTGTGGGTGCAGAAAATATGGTAAAAACATACCATTTTTAAAAACAATTATTATAGTTTCTAACATTGTACTATTTATCAGCAAGGTCTTTTGCATTATAGACTGGAAAATATTGGCGTGATCTAGTCATCCAATATATCTTTTGTGGTTCATGCAAGTTCCATACACAGTAACATGAGCATAAACATCTCTTTATATATTCATTAAACCCAGCTAATTTACTACACTACAGTTCAAACGATAGGAGTTGGTAAGATTTGATTTCGAAAGAAGTAATGTATGTGAAAAATGTCCGTTATGCTTATCAAGAGTGCGTTTATTTATTGTATCAAAATACAGTAAAAAGTAACAGATATACTGTAAAATATTATTACAATTTAAAATAAGTTTTTTTATTTATTTATATTGTTGTATGTGATTCAGCCTGGTTACACCAGCCTTCAGTGTCACATGATCCTTCAGAAATCATTTTAATATACTGATTTGCTGCTCAAGAAACATTTCTCATCACCCCCACCTTTTTTTATTCTTACAGAAGATGACATGATTGCCATAGATGAAAAATGTGTAGAAGCAGGTATTTTCTTGGCTGATTGAAATGAGTATTAAAACCTTAGTTATATAATGCTGGTTATACTTATACATACAGTATGTGTTTTTGTTTCCTAATGCGCAGATGAGGAGGCATTTGAATCTGGTAGGTAAGTCCTGAATATATCAGGAGAAACGTTACTGAATTCAGATTTAGGGTCAATGTTTCCACCAACAGAACTGCCCCCTGACCTGAACTATAGAAACAACTACATATTTTAAGAAATATTATTGTATTAAAGATTAAGTATGTTTACTGATTTTCGAGTGCAGCTGTAAATACTGTAAATAAATTGCCTCTGGTAACTTTTATTCCTGTTTCCTTGATGATGATTCATCAGAAGAGCTAAAGGATGGTGAGTGTAAAGAACTCATTACTGTAGAAATCATAAAGTTTCAAATTAATTGCTGTTGCTGATTTGATTAGATTTTTATTTCATTGAGTCATTGCTGATTATTCTGTTTGTTAATTGATGCATTAACTGTATTTGGTGTTGTGTTCCAGAGGAGAGTGAATTCAGCACCAATATTGAAGGGATTTACCTGAGTGAGTGACTCTCAGATGTTTGACCCTGGAGCACAAAACCAGTCTTAATTCGCTGGGGAATATTTTTTTATAGCAATAGCCAAAAAACAAAACAAAAAAACATTGTATGGGTCAAAATTATAGATTTTTCTTTTATGCCAAAAATCTATGTTCCATGAAGATATTTTGTACATTTTTGTACCATAAATATATTAAAACTTAATGTTTTATTAGTAATATGCATTGCTAAGAATTCATTTGGACAACTTTAAAGATGATTTTTTTCAGTATTTGGATTTTTTTGCACCTTCTGATTCAAGATATTCAAATAGTAGAATCTTGGCCAAATGTTGTCCTATCCTAACAAAAACCATACATCCATGGAAAGCTTATTTATTCAGCTTTCAGATCATTATAAATCTCAATTTCGACAAATGTACCCTTATGGTTTTGTGGTCCATGGTCACAAATGGTTCACAGCATCCTAACACTGACTAGATTAAGGCAACTTTGTTTGGTTTTGGTTTAGCTAAATGTTGGTTTGGTCGTAAAATTAGAATTGCATATTACATGCGTTGATTATATTACATTAAAAAAATAAATACAACATTATCCACTTATAATCTTTTTTGATTCTACAACATCGTATTATTCTTTGCATGTATGATTGTGCTTTTATTCTGTGTATACCTTATTCTGTCTATGCCAGCTGGTTTTCGAAGAAGTCTGCGTCTCTGTCGCAAACGGAGAAGTCAGGCATTTGGAACGTCCCAGTTCTGCACCCAACGCTGTCCCACGAGCTGTTACAGTTCACTGGCCAACCTTTATGAGGAGGTGGTGCGGTACCAGCACCATCCAGAGCACCCACACCGCCTCATAGCTCTACTGGGTGAGTGTGAGCAAGATACACATATTGCCTTGTAGATCTTGTCCAACTTACAATAGCTGTATGTTCTGAAACTGTCAGGTCCTTCTGGGGTCGGGGTAAATGAGCTACGCAGGAGGTTAATTGAGATCAACCCCAAGGTCTACCAAGGAGCCGTACCCCGTGAGTTTCATTCTTCAAATATGACTTTGTGTGATATAACTGTACATATGAAAGGGTACACGCATGGTGATTTTGAAGCTGACTCTCATTTTCACTTAGATACCACAAGGCCACCCAAATGCCATGAGGAATCTGGAAGAGAATATCACTTTATCAGCCGAGAGCAGTTTGACACCATGGTCTGCAATCACAGGTGGTCTAAATATACTCAGCTGTGCATAAACAGATAATGTTTCCAGATTTACTATGTTTTTGGTTGGACTGTAATCTTTCTGTTGTTTTGTAATCTTAAGTAGGCCTGTGACCCTTTTTCTCTTTCTTCCTCAGGTTTATTGAGTTTGGGGAGTTGAGAGGTCATCTTTATGGCACTAGCGTGGATGCGGTGAAAGATGTTTTGGCGAGTGGCAAGATCTGTGTGATTGACATTGAGCCATATGTGAGTTTCTCTTGGATATATATTCATCTGTTGTTATTAGTGGCGCTTGCTAAGGTTTATTACTAATATTTTTGGGTTAGGAACAACCTCTTAACTCGTGTTCAGATCTGTTGAAGAGAAGATCGTTATTTTAGTGATATTAATATATATCCGATTATATTAGATTCATCTTTATTGTCGTTGCATATGTAAGGTACAAGGCAATGAAATGCAATAACCCTGGAAGAAAATAGTGCTATTATTATAAACAATAATTGTTTAATAAGAATAATTGTCGTCTCTTCTGAATTACACCTGACTTGTTCTGATGCTTTCTATGTTCTTGATCTCCAGGCATTAGAGTCAGTGAGGACTGCGGAGCTGAGGGCGTATGTCATCTTTATAAAGCCTCCTAGTGTTGAGCAGATGAAACGCACACGAATAAATTCACATATCATCACAAATTACTGTGCCAGCCGACCTTTTAAGGTGAGCTAGCATCTTTACCTATGTCCACTCAATTTATTTTTTACCTTTCAATTTATGGTTAGTGTCTTAATCTCTGTGTTTTCTCTCTCTTGAGACAGGATGAAGATTTTCAGGAGATAGAAGATGCAGGACGCAATATGGAACAGCATTACTGTCAGTACTTTGATCATGTGATAGTAAACGACGGCCTGCAGGCCGCTTGTGTGCAGCTGCTGACCGCTGTGAGGAGAGCTCAGGATGAACCCCAGTGGGTACCGGCTGCATGGATCAGACCAACTGACCAGTCTTAATATGAAGAGCTCAGGGATACTATAGGAGAGTGGATGGGCATGATAGTAGTGTGTTTTGTCTGTAAAATGATAGTGTGAATGCAAAATATGTTTAAATTTTTTTTTCCGATGTCAATCTTTTGTTCGCCCTTGTGAAAAAATAAATAAAGCCTAAACAGTTATTAAGCTCTACAAAAGAGATTTGGTATTTTTGAGCACTCTTAATCCATTTGAAACTGTTTTTGATTGTGAAGATTTTCAGGTCTGCACTGACGAGGTGTTAATCATAAGAACAGAACTAAGGTCACTTGAGTTGATGTGTTTATGGATCAGTGGTATTTCCATCTGAAATTGAAGAAATGCAACTTTTCAAACCTAATGTTATGCACATGGCATTTTAAGGTTTTCCACTGAAGTCTATTCAGGTGCTTCTATAGTAATGTAACAGCACTAGCATTAACATTAATGACTGTTTTTTTAAATGTAAATTATTTCTAATAACTGAACGTTTTACTCATTTCAGTCATAAATTCAGTTATAAATATTAAGCAAACATCTTTTTAAAACGTGCATATTTTCCAGCTTTTGAGACTTTCTTTAAAAGGTAATTGTAAATAAAAAGAATGATATAATAGGATCATATAGTATTTCTAGATTTTTTTTTAAACGTAGGTGTAATCTGACTTGTGCACACTGTAGTATGATTGCCCTTTTATACGTGTATTTACGTTCTGAATTTCTGCGCGCCTCTAGTACGTACAGTACGTCAGGAAAGTTAGACACGCCCACCCGTATCCAACATCAACAATAGACAACGTGCAAAACAAAATCTCAGACCACAAACGACATGAAAATACAAAGATAATTTTGGCTCAGTAATTAAAGCTTTTGTTATTTAACTCCCAAGAATGGATACGGAAGCAAAGGTTTGTTACATGCTTAAATGAGAAGCATCGTTTTCTGTTAGCAAGCAGTTACTGACAGACGCTAATTAAACTTCTTCATCCTTTAGTGTGCATGTTCAGAGCTGTTGTTTACATATTATTATTATATTATATTATATTATATGATTGTACGTAGATTCCCAGCACAAGGAGAAGAGATCTCCCTCCCATTCCTCAAGGACAGAGGGTAAGTCTGGGATATTCATAACAAATCCTGTGTGTTTGTTTCTTCTTGTCAAGCCTTTTAATTACTTTTTACTTTTACTGAGTACAAGCTTCACATCGACAAGAACATCAGTAGTCATAAAGGTAAACTCTCTGGGAGTCAGATGCTTTTGCTTCCCCTGTAGGTTTGTAAATCTTGAGTACTAGGCTTTCTGGGTTCATCCATTGCAGTCTGTGTAACCCTCTTACATCATGATTAAAACCAAAGACTATTGAATATTTAGTCGGGATTGAAGCAATTCCATATTAATGCCAATAAATGCAATAATAAATACAGCCAGTACTAGGGTGAACATGTACATTTAGATACACATTAGAATAAATCTCAGAAGATAAATCAGCGTTATTTATTGGGAAAAGGGTAAATCTCACAAAATGGTTCAGAATTCTAAGTGTTCCTGTAGCTCAATTGGTAGAGCAATGTTGGGGGTTCGATTCCCCCGGAACATATGATAGGTAAAAATTGAACGCCTGAATGCACTAAGTCACTTTGGATAAAAGCGTCTGCTAAATGCATAAATGTAAATTTTAAATTTAATTTAAATGTAGAATTGCCTAGCCCTAGATTATATTTGACCCCTAAATCATAAGGAATGAAAACTAATTTGGGTATTCTTACATTAGATTAATGACATTCAAGCATAATTCACGTTTAAATTTTCATTAATGTGATACTTCAAGTTAATCAAAATTAAAGGCTTTATAATAGGCTTTTTTTATATTTTCATATTCAGGCTGCATTTATTCGTTCAAAATAGTGTTGTTTAAATAAATGCATAGGTAAGTAAGTGGTGATGTGTGTGTTTATGTTCAGAGGGTTGAGTAACAGTATTCGATGGTGACTCCTGAGTAGCTCCTCCTCTACATAATCCTGCTGCTTGGCAGATGCTCGTCTCAGATTTAGACTCGCATTAATCCTTGCTTTAAGAGCTCAGAGATGTTTGTTTGTACGTGTCCCTTGTGTTCCCCCTGTACTCTTGAGTGGAATGGCCAAAAAGCCGACAGTAAGCTTTGTTAGACACAATATACAAATGTAGAGCCCTCAACAGGTTCAGCATCTGATGCTTGAGTTTCATTGGAACTGTTTATTTGCTAACCTAATATTACTTTTGAACATTTTAGCGGGGACCACGAACATTGCCATCTATGCCAAGGTAAGATCACCTAGCCGATCAAATATTGTTTAAACTGTAATGGTTTTATACAGCGAAGTCTTATTCTCTTCGTTTCCTTCCTCTGTCTTCATTATACCTTCAAACGCACAGCCAGGACACAGCAGGTGAGACATGTTTTTCACATTTGACATCTCTTGGTCCAATCTTATTATGTGTCTGAGTAGGTAATAATGTTGAAAATTTAAGTCGGTTTTGCAGGTAAATATGCCGTTTATGGTCAGTTAACATTAAATAAGATAATAAAGCTCTTCTTTTGTCCTTTAAAGAGGAGATTCCTGCTCCAAAGAGTAGGAAAAAGAAGGCCAAGAGGGATGTGGAGAGTATGGATGAACATGATGGTGAGTTTAGGTGATATAAGGAACACACATGATACACAGGAGAGAGTGGGCTAGTTGTCCTATTTTAGTGTCATTGATTACACAGTATTATTATAGTTTTTGTTAATATTTTGAATGAGATTTTATTTAAATAATAATTTAACTTACAATTGTAGTAATTTTACTGGGGAACTTTTTATTTGTTTTTGTCATTTTAATTAGTTTTTATATGATTTTTATTTATTTATAAATTTTTGTTAATTTAGTTTTATTATTTATTTTTACTTTTTATGGTCTTAGTCAACTATATTTTTAAACTATTGTAAATTATTATGCTTTTGTCGTATCCTTCAAACCATATTTTTTGTCAATTGTTCTATAACTGCTGGGAAACAGCTGAAGATAATAAATGTGTTCATGAACAAATATAAAATGGTTTAATATTTTTGTATTTAGAATTTTACTGTTTCATTGATTTGTGCATAATTATTACAAATATTTAACTTTATTTTATTTTTGTCTTCAAACTGTTATTCATCGGAAGCTTCCCATTTTGGCATGTTGGTGCAAAAGTGCTTCTAAGCTATTGGGTCTTAAAGTAGTGGTTTAAAGTAGTGCAGTGCACTACATCAGCTTATTAAATGTTAAATGTAAATGTGTTCCTGTGGCTCAGTAATAGAGCATTGCGTTAGCATAAATGTAAAGGTTGCCATTGCTTTTCCAATCTGTGTTGGAATTGTGTACACATTTGACATAGTAGAATACGTGGCTACTTTTGAATGGCTTTCAAAAGATGGAGAAAGATGCTTTTTTGGAACCAGATGTTACAGTGACAACATTTTCCAGCAGAGTCTGAATACTAGACCTTGCAACCAGACAAACTTGACTGCATGGTGTCACCCGTAGAAGCATGGTGTGCATGTGATGAGTTTGTGTCCCCCTTAACCTTTGTAGATGGTGGAATGGAAATGGGAGGGCTTACCAGTCGCAGACAGTCTGAATGTCAGGAACCTTTGACCCCAGAACCTGTGGACAATCCACCACAAAGGAGGAAAAAGAAGAAGAAAGCACAAGCAATTGGTAGAAACACTGTTCAAAACCATGTCCTTTTCACTACAACTCATCTGATACCTGTAGAGGTGGAATTTTACTAACATAGACAACCCAGAAATAATGTTAATTTGCTCTCTCTGGTCAGATGTGGAGGGAGATCATACAGACCTGGTGTCAAATGGAGATATGGTGGATCAGAATGTCGAAGAAGAGGTGATGCGCAAACCAAAAAAGAGGAAGTAAGTCTTTTTTTTTCACCTTAAACAGGTTATTGAATGGTTTCAGGTATTTTTTATGCTCCACTGATGTGTCATTTTTTTTATGAAAGAATTATTGGATTTAATTTATAATTTCTCTAGAGTGAAACCTAAATTCATAGAAACACAGTCCAACAACGAATTGGACATAGAGGATGACGATATCATCACAGACCCCCAGGTGCCTGTCCCCCAGCATTCCTTGTTCTCCGCTCCCCAAGGACAGAGCCAGCCTGTGGGGAAGGTGTTTGTGGAGAGGAGCCGTAAGTTTCAAGCAGAATAATGTGGATAATGTGGATGGTGTGCAGTTGTTTCTCTAAGGTGAAGTTGTTTGTGTTTAAGTTACTCTTTACATCATGAAATGAAGGTCAAGTGACCTTGTATCTTTGGTGGCAGGTCGTTTTCAAGCAGCTGAGCGAGTGGATCAGTGGAAGCCCAGTGGGCCGATGGAGCAGAGCTTTATGGACAGCCGCTCAGTGTGGACCACTAAAGATGTCTCCTTGAGACTGCACAGCGGCTTTAGGTTTGTTTTCAACATCTGGTTTTAAATAACACTTTATTTTCCAATTTGTTTAGATCTGTGCGGTTGCTTTAGAATTCAATTTAAAGGGAACCGAAGTCTATTAGTCATATAATGGAAGTGGATCATGGGAATTACGGCTTTGAGAGTAAAAAAAACAGACACAAACAAAACTTATTCCTTGTGGCTCGTGACAATACATTAATGTGTAAAGACACAAAACGATTGATCTGTGCAAGAAACTGAACAGTATTTATATTGTTTTTTACCTCTGATTTTCACTGCAACGTCCAAACTGTCCTGAGCACGTCCTGAGCGTGTTCTCAACAGCCGGTGCCTGACACATCATCTTCTTCTTGCTTTACGGCGGATCACACTTACAAGTGCATTAACGCCACCTATCTCTCAAGTGGACCATTGACACTCTTAATTAAGATTGTAGATAGAGTGTCAATGGTCCATTTGAGAGATAGGTGGCAGTAATGCACTTGTTAGTCTGTGATCTGCCGTAAAGCAAGAAGAAGAAGAAGATAAATCACATGCCGGCTGAAGAAGACGCGAACGTGCTCAGGACAGTTCGGACATTGCTATGATTGGCTAACAGTTGTGTATGCTTGACAGCCTACATCCTTCACAGATGGACATTTTTTGTCATTTAGGTAAAAAATACATAAATACTCAATACATATCACATAATCTGTAATAACATACTAAGCAAAAGTGATCACATAATGAAAAAAAGTTTCTCACACTTGTGTCCTCACATTACTGTTGGATCCAATATAGTCAGCACACCGTCGTCTTTTTATTTCAGTCTTTCTGAAAATCCTTGTTTGTTAACAAATCTGCCGGACCAAGTTCTTACTGACATGGTCTGCAATTTCATTAAAAATAAAGTTTGTCCACTCTTTCCTAAAGTTGGGATCAGAAGGAAGGTAATGCAAAAACTTGGCACTGCACAGCTTTTGGTTTTCTTCAGCTATCTTTATCGCTTGGTATCTGCGCAAACCTGCACACCTCTTTTGTAAACACAAAAACATGCGCGAATCTGTGGACAGGGCAGAAACAGGCGTTGATCTTCTTTTGCGGAGGCGGTGCTTATACACAGTATTACATCATAAAGTGTCACATTCCACAAGCTGTCGTTTTGGCAGACTGGCTTCAATATACTGTAAGCTGTTTTAGACTAACGAGAAAGTTTTGAGTTCTGAAACGTGCAGGATTCTTTAATAGTACAGTGACCTCTCATATGTCAAAAGATCAAGGGAATTTTGATTTCTCAGTTCATGACCCCCTGTATTTGATTAAAGGGGTCATTTTATGCACAAGGTGACTTTTTGACTGAAAAAGTTTAGATCAGATTTTTTTTTAGTAACTCAGGATGTATAAAGCGAAAATGGAATGTGGCATTACAGGGTTGAAGTAAGTTTCTTTAAAACTTAATTACGTTATTTTGTTTGTATACAAGTGCATTTTAGCGCTGTTGTATATATTCTAACCTATTCTAGTCTAAAGAAGCTGAACCTAACAGGCTTTAAACAAAGTCTTTAGATTTGTGATATTGTGCTTGTTCAACGGCTGACCTTCTATTCAAAACCCATGTCACATGTTTTAGTTTTTGGTGAGAGAAAAAAAAAACATAAATCAAGAGGAGTGTTAAAGCTCATTTCATTTCCAAATTGAATTTACTCAATGTGATGTGTTATTATAAGTGGAGAAGTTAATATTTAATATTCAATCATAAGAACATATTACATACCAATAAACTAAAAAGATTTTGTATAAATACACTGCTGTTCAAAATTTATTATTACAGTCAAAAGCAGTAAAAATATAGAATATCATTAAAATTGAATCAACTCTTTTCTATTTTAAGTTATTTTAAAATTCAGTATATTCCTTTGATTCCAATGATAAATTTCCTTTAGAAATCATTCTAATATGCAGACTTGGTGCTCAGGTAACATTTCATATTATCACACTTAATAAATGGTTGTGTTGCTTAATATTTTTGTTGAAACCATGATACTTTTATTCCAATATTTTTTGATGAATAAAGTTCAAAATAATATACTTGCTTTGCAAACAATAAAAGATAAATCTCACTAACCCCCAAACCTTTGAATGATGAAAGACTGCTTTCTAAACCTTGACTCTTGTTACTACACAGGGTGATTGGCCTGTTTTCTCATGGTTTCCTGGCTGGTTATGCTGTATGGAATATCATTGTGGTCTATGTTTTGGCTGGGGAACAGATGAGCACTCTTTCCAACCTACTCCAGCAGTATAGTACCCTGGCCTACCCCGCACAGTCCCTGCTCTACCTGCTGCTGGCCCTCAGCACGGTTTCTGCCTTCGACAGGTGAATCACCCAATCATAATGCCGTTTCGCGTGAGCTAACACAAACACAAGTCCAGTACGCCGTTGCCATAAATATCTCTAGATGCCTGAGCCCTTGAGATTAAACTAAACCTAACTACTTTGATCTCTCTCCAAACAGGTTGAATCTTGCCAAAGCTGCTACGGCCATGAGGAGTTTACTGACCCTCCGACCTGTGGCACTAGCTTCCTTCTGTGAGTTTATCAAAATGGATTTACGTATTCTGAAACAGCAATGTTTTAATACACATTTTCTTTTTCAGTGTACTTTTCTGCACTTGTTTTATCGTTAAGCCAGCAGATGACGAGTGATCGCATCAATCTCTATAATCAGTACTCCAGCTTTAATGTGACACTCTGGTAAGTCCCTCTCATTAGAGCATGCTGGGTAAATGTACAGTAATAAGGGCTGAGCGGCTGTGGTGTCTCCTCTCAGGCAGCCGGGCTCGGAGCGCAGCATCCTTCACCCCTGGATCATAGTAAACCTGGTGGTCACTTTGCTGGTCGGGCTGGCCTGGGTTCTGATGTCAACAAGTCCAGATATCGACCACACAGAAGGTAAACGCTAGAGGATGTTCTTTTCGAATACCAACATCTTACCCATTGGTTTAAATGGTAGGGGACTGTATATATATTGCACGTTGGTAGGTACATAAAGTATTCATTCTGGAAATATCTTGGTGTTCAAAACTGAAATTTTACAGTTAGAAATTAAACTTGCATGAATATTACATACATGTTTTTTTTCCCCCTCTGTAGAGTTTTTAATGTTGATGGAAATGGAATATCCAAAAGCAGAAGAGAAGGGAAACATCACTGCATAAGGCACCTGAAGGCATTTTTTTTCTACTATATTTTGTTACGTGGTTGATTTGTCATTGAATATATTAGAAATGTCAAACATTTGCCTATTGTAAGGTCTGAGCAATATATTGTTTTTTTTAAATAAACAATTCTTTGTCTGATCGATATACTAGTGATTTCACAAGAGGCTACATTCTTTTGACATTGTGTTAATGTAACACTGGAGCGGGCTGAGGGTGAGGTTTGGCCCCCTGAATTAAAATAGCCACCACAAGCCCACAGACACCCAACACATTGAGAGATCCTGCTGCACATACTCAATCAAATATCTGTGGGACTGGAAGAGCATACATTTCCAGGTTAAAGCTAGTTTGCATGGGTTGTTCACGGCATGAATATTTAAAAAAAACATAACATCGCTTTTTACCTTCTTTATCTACTAGATTATCAGAAACCACTCCACTTAAACCAAAAACCTATCCTCAGAATCCTTCAGGTCTTCTGAAATGGCCCTTCACCGTCAGATATAAAAATGTTATTCTTTCTTTTTTCTTGATAATAATAATAATAATAATAATAATAAATAATGAGGATGATGATATTGTATGTAGATTTATTTTAATTAAACATTAAATAATTTAACATTATTATTATCCTTGTCGTCATTATAAATATTTATTATTAAATGACAATTACATTTGTGTGTTTATTTAAATAATCTTAATAAGAATAATATTGATTGTTAAAAAAATATTTCTTTTCACAACTAATGTATAAATAAATATTTAGTATAATTATAATAATCATTGTTACTACTACTACTACTACTACATCTGTTAATATTACTATCATTTATTATTTTATTTTATTACAACTAATACATATCTCTTAACAACAACAACAACTACTACTAATACATTTGTTAATACAGTGATTACTATTTTTATTTATTTATATTTATTAATAATAACAACAAAGTCATTGTGACGTTAACGTATTTAAAATAGTTGTTTAATAATTTTGCAGTTATTAATATTATTGTTAAGAATTATTATTTAAAAATTTTATTAATTTATTCTTAAGGGTGACATTATTATAATTACAAGACTGAAAATGTATGCATATTTATTAAAAGAATTAAATGTTAACATTAAAAAACAAAAAAACAGTATGTTCAATTAATAATAATAAATATTTAACATCATTAATAAATATTTGTTGTTATTCCTAATTATTATTATTATCCACAACATCTTGAATCTTCTATAGGTGCACTCAGTTGTCCTGCTGCCACAGCTGGGCTCTCATGACACAGAGGACAATAGGATAATGAGAGCAAAGGAGAGCATGTGGTGGGCAAGACAGTACTGTACATACTCTTTCCTGCTGAGGTGCAGGCGAGGACTGATCTTCACAATGAAGCGTTTGTAATGAGATGAGTACTCAAGTCCTGACTGTCCAACACGAAGCACTGTGGTCAGGTGATGGTCATCCTTATATGGACAGTTATGAAGAGTAATAAGTCAATGGAAGATGTAAAACACTACTGTATAAGTGAGGCATTTTCAGTTGTTTGGCATCAAGTGGAGCAGGTATGAAATAATTCAGGTTAACCCATTTATCACAAGTTCCCACTGAGGCAGGCTCAGGGATTCAGCATTTGTAGTGGTCCAGGACCAGGATAAGATTTGGATCAGTCCTCTCCAGAATCCGCACTACCACATACACTGTACCAGGTGTATATATCCTCTTGAATACACAAAGAATATTGAAGTCATTAACTGCATTACATTGTACAGTGATAGTCTTTGACCTGGTAATGAATGCATTCCATATTAGTGGTATTCAAGGTAGTTGTTGTCCCAGGGTCATCATAAAAAAATATCGGTCTCAGGACAACTAGGACTTGGCAAAACAGGATGTGCAGTTTTACAGTACCCCATATTTCAACATTATTAATAATAAATGTTTCCTGAGCAACATGATTTCTGAAGGACTACGCAAAAATGAAGACATTAAATAGATTAAAATAGAAATTAATTATTTTAATTTTAATAAAATAAAAAAATAAAAACACAAGCTCATCTGACATCTGGGCCTCTGCTGCTGTGGAAACTCCTTCAGAACCGGACTGATACTGCGGATCCTGAGCATTGGTCAAATATACACTAAGCGAAAACGCAATTAATGCTGCAATTACTAACATTTTTGAAGGTTACTTTCGCTAAGTAGCTACTTTTTCCTGTGTGTCACATTTAACCCTAAAACCGTATTCTGGACAAATGTGGGCAAAATAATTTTGATTTATTTTTAAAAAATACTTCCCTTGATCTGAGCGGTACAAGACTTGGTTACTTTTCCTAAGTTTGCCCCCTGAACACACACAATTTTTTTTTGACTCAATTCTACAATGTTAAGTGGGTGAAAAAAAAAAAACTCCTTAATCTTGTATTTGGGTCAAAAATGGGCACCCATAGAAATGAATGGGAAAAACTGTAATTTAGAGCATTCTTGTTTTTTTTTTGTAAAAATAAATTAATAGATCCAATACAATGCATATCTAACATACACACAAATGAAGGGCTGATCCTGTACAACATTCTCATCATGGCAAAAACTCACACTCATATACACACACACAAAAACAATGCATTCAATGAGCCTATGACAGCGCTGGGCTAATGTATGACCATGTTTTTTGGTATGATCCAATCATCCACCTGGCTCATCAACCTCTCTCTCTCTCTCTCTCTCTCTCTCTCTCACACACACACTCACACACACTCACACACACTCATACACACTCACACAGACACAGACACACACAAACACACACACACACACAATGATCTACATTAGAGCATAATTTACATAGAAAATATGGTACTTTTTGAGGTAAATAAATTCAAAAATTAAAAAAAAAATTAAAAAGCACTATAAATGGATAGACAGTGATATAACATTTATAATAAATAAAAAATTGGATCACACCTGAATCCTCTGTGCCCACATTTGCCCACAATTACAGGATTAAGGGCTATAAAGTGAATACGGTTTGAGTGTTAAAGAGTCCATAACGAGCTTAATTATCTGTCTCTTGATTATAAACAAACTCATAATGTGGTAAAATAAAAACATCATTTTACAAAACGATTATTTATAATTATACAAATATTAGAAAAATATATAAGGACGGACAATAAAGAATTGCATACTTATATTAACTTTATAAGGTATATGGTGCAAAAAAAAATCATCAATCATGGAAGATGTGTTTGTTAATAAATATCCAGGCTGTACTCATAGACTGTATAAAAACCTTAGACAGTAAAAGAAAAACAGACTGTACTACAGACTTCAAATAATTATCCACAATTTCTCCGCGGTTGATTGGTTCAGCCTCGTTTACAGGATGTGTAGTTGAGTACCGATCTACAGGGGCGCAGGTCTCTGATGGTCGCTGTAGACGTGGATTGTTAGCTACTAGTTCAGTGAACAGTTTAATTACATTTATGACGATATCGGACGTTTCTGAAAAGCAAATATGTTGGATTTTGCTATATTTGCAGTGACATTTGTCATTATCCTGATCGGTGCAGTCCTGTATTTGTATCCGGTGAAAAATATTAATATTTTTTAACTGTTTTGTAGGCGTTATGATCCTCATTATGTTTTATATGAAGTATATGTTTGAATCGCTGTTAAATATGTTTGCTTTACATTCTGACCCGCATTCATTTAGAAGGTCATCACTGGACTACTCTGGAGTTTTCTTAATTTTGAGAATGCAGTTTCTGTCTTGATTAAACGTTGGATATATTATAAAGAAAGTCATCCATTAAAACTGCTATAATTTGCTGTCAAGGCACTTTAATATGTCAAATATGTGTATATTAATCCAACGTTATTTATTTATTTATTTATTTGATGCCAGTCATCTAGAAGTGCCTCTGGTGTACCAGGACTAAACCCCACTGAAGAGAAGTAAGAGTTTGAGATACTGTCTCTCTTTACATCCTTTCGACCTTTAGTCAGTTTCTCCAGCATACATCTTGCTTTACTTTTCCAGAGATGGGAATCTGCCAGATATAGTGAACAGAGGAAGCCTGCATGAGTTCCTGGTGGGTCTTCACGATGAGTTTGGGTCTGTAGCGTCTTTCTGGTTCGGTCGGAGGCCAGTGGTCAGTCTGGGTGCTGTGGACCAACTACGACAACACATCAACCCCAACTGGACCAGTGAGTGTCCTGCAACAAGAGAGAGAACAAGTGTTTTGAAAAAGCTCTTAATAAATTGCGTTAATATTTTAGCATAACATTAGATGTTAAATGTGTCTTTTCTCACCCAGGCTGCATTTATTTACTCACTAAAACAGTAAAAAGAGTAATAGTGTGATATATATATATATATATATATATATATATATATATATATATATATATATATATATTTATCTATCTATCTATCTATCTATCTATCTTTATAGTAAATAATAATACTAAAAAACAACCCTTTTCTGTTTTAATATTTTTCAAAAATATATTTTTTTCCTGTGAAGGCAAAGATCAATATTCAGCAGTCATTTCTCTGTCACAAGTCCCTTCAGAAATCATTGTAATATGTTGATTTGGTGCTCAAGAATACATAAAAAACATTATACATGCCAATACTGTTACTTTTGATAATTAAAAAAACATTTGGATGGTAGTGTATAACATATCTTATTTATAGCCATAACATGATTTGGCATTTTTTTTAACCATCAATTCCCTTTAATGCATATTATTATGGATGCTTTTTCTAACACATATGTTTGTACACTTTCCTCAGCGGACTCCTTTGAGACAATGCTCAAATCATTACTAAGTTACCAGTCAGGTTCAGGAGTGGGAGTGACAGAGTCGATGATAAGAAAAAAAGTGTATGATGGAGCTATCGATAAAACCCTGGAGAACAACTTCCCTCTGTTGCTTCAGGTCTGTTCACAGGTGTTTATATCCCTAGTTCAGGATTTCACTATTAAGACTAACAACAACAAACAAGTTGTTCTCTTCATTGCTTTAATTTAACTAACTCCATGGTATCTGCCTAAAAACTAAAGTTCTTGAGTTCTTTTTGTTAGTAAACATCATTTGTTTTTGTTTATTCGATTACCAGTACTGAATATACTAAACAATCCCTATTTTTATCCCTCTCTTACTGTGTCTTTTTTTTAGCTGGTTGAGGAGCTAGTTGATAAGTGGGCATCTTATCCTAAATCACAGCACACGCCTCTTTGTGCTCATCTGCTTGGATTGGCTATGAAGGCTGTCACTCAGCTTGCCATGGGGAGTCGTTTTCGGGATGATGCTGAGGTCATCCGGTTCCGTAAGAACCATGAGGCTGTGAGCATTCCTCACTAGATATATTTAATGTCATGCTTATGAAAAAAATTGGTATTTTATATGGAAATGCATATATATCTGGATTTGAATAGATCTGGTCAGAGATCGGTAAAGGTTATCTGGATGGATCCCTAGAGAAGAGTTCCAGCAGAAAGACCCATTATGAGAGCGGTAAGAAGGCAGCTGAGCAGCGTTTGAAAGTGTTGGCCTCATTGGTCAATGTCAGTTGGTCACGTGGTTTTGTTATTTTCAGCTCTGGCGGAGATGGAGTCGGTGCTGAAGTCTGTGGCAAAGCAGAGGAGTGGACAAGGATCCAGTCAGTCATCGTTCGTTAAGCATTTACTACAGGCCAATCTGACAGAGCGACAGGTAACTGCGTCTCAACACAGTACGGTTCATTTTCAGACAGACTTATATTTATGCATAAATTATAAACAAACAATTATTAAATATGTTTTGTCATCAGGTGATGGAAGATGGCATGGTTTTTACTCTAGCTGGCTGTGTGATCACTGCTAACTGTACGTTTCAATGTCTCCTGTCTAGTGTTATTTTAGTTTTATTGAAAAATTAACAGTAGCTTTTATTTTTTAATTTATAATGTAGTTTTAGTTTAATATTTAGTAATTTATGTGTATTAGTATTTAGGTGTAATTTATTATTTACTAATATATTTGTCAGTACTTTTTAACTTTAGAACTATTACTTTTCTAAATTTTATTTAATTTACATATTGAATATATATATATTTTTTTTAAGCTTCAGTTAACAACAAAAAAAGTTTTAATAGTTTTAGTTAATATCATCGTAACACTGTGGAGCTTTTCTTTTTTACCTTCATGTCTGTATTCCTTATACATAATTTATGCCTGCCCTCATCTGTATTATTTCCCAGTGTGCATCTGGGCAGTTCACTTCCTCTCAGTCTCAGAAGCGGTGCAGGAACGGCTCTATCATGAGCTTGTTGAAGTGCTCGGAGAGGAGCCTGTTACCTTGGAGAAGATTCCACAACTCAGGTGAACAACAGCTATAGCTTCTGATATGATTCTGGTAACATTATCCACATGGTATTCACATTTATTGATTTACAAGATGCTAAATCAAGGTTTAAACATGAAGAAAGTAATATTACTTTTAGTATAGTAGTAACGTTTTAATATTGTTTACAATATTCTTGTTTTTCTATATATATATATATATATATATATATATATATATATATATATATATATATATATATATATATATATATATATATATATATGTTTATGCTCCTGGCCACCAGAGGGCATATGTGTGGCAATTCTGTGATTTCCATAAAATACCTTGAGTTAAACTTTATTCCACATGGCCATCTCCACATGGAAATCATCATTTTGGTTCATGTTTTCCCCCAGATACTGCCAACAGGTGCTAAATGAAACGGTCCGCACAGCCAAACTGACGCCCATGGCTGCCAGATTACAGGAGGTGGAGGGGAAGGTGGACCAACATGTCATTCCCAAAGAAGTAAGAACTAGTCTTTTTCATTACTAGGCCCACATAAAGTATTGGCAGATTTTATTCAGTCATTCCCAGACTTCTAAAATATATCCTTAGCCACGTTTATGTTTTTTGCAAGTTATGCTTTCCTATACTTCTAATTATATCTAGTCAATCGGTATGGAGAGTGCTGTGACTTGCTTATAATGTTCAAAATAATTCTGGTTGTATGTTTGTAGACATTGGTTATCTATGCCCTGGGCGTCGTCCTTCAAGATGCAGATACTTGGTCACTTCCATACAGGTGTGTTTGTGTACGTTGATTTTTATATTAGGTTGTGTAATCTTCATGGTTTGCTGGTATTTTCACTCGTTTGTCTACTTTGACAGATTTAATCCTGACAGATTTGCTGATGAGTCAGTAATGAAGAGCTTCTCGTTGCTTGGGTTTTCAGGGAGTCAGGCCTGCCCTGAACTAAGGTACATGGAGAGAAATTCAGATATTATCTTTAATAAATAACCATAACAAAGATCACATAAAAATTGATTATTTATCATTTATTCATCCGTGTCCTTCCAAACCTGTATAAACGTCTTTTTTCCGTGGAACACAAAAGGAGATGTTTAGCTAAATGTTCTGGCTGCTCTACTTCATGCAGCAAAAGTAAATGGGAAGGGGTCTGTCAGGCTCCAAAATCTGAGTGTACCAACTTAGTATACACAGTCTTTAATATTGTCATTGACAGTGAGGGCCGTGGAATTAAAAAGAGGTTGTGCATCACTGGTCAATAGGATTCATATGAACTACTTTTATGGTGCTTGTGAGAGAAATTCTAACACGCGTTATGGCAAAATGAGTCTTGCTATGTAAATAATGCTAGAAATAGCTTAACCATAGAAGCTGATTCAGAAGCGCCAGATTGTCTTAGCAAAGTCAGAATGACCTCCTCTCCTAGTTTCACGAAACGCTCGTCCATATAATGTGTTGCTGTTCTTTTCTAAGTAATCTCAAAGATTCCTAAATTCATTTACTGTACTTTCGGAAGGCCATTAAAGTGCTTTTGCTTTCGCCTGGATATACACAGCATCTCCCTGACATGACTGCTTCAACACTAACTGCGGTTACTAAAACCATGCCTTCTTTCTTTGCATGAACATTTGGGCGGCATTACACAAATATTTCCACATAGTGACGTAGAGATGTGGGGTGTGTTTGAATGAGCCGTTTTAGGGGGACGTGGAATATCTCTTTGGATTTGAGACTTTAGTCTTTGCAACTTTATAGATCTTCTTTAGGCAACAAGAGCTTGTAACACTCCAAAGAGAAAGGAAAATCTGAAATCGCATCAAATGACCCCTTTAAAAAGAAAATATCTTCCTTTGGAGTGGACTTTGAGATTTATAAGCTCAAAGATCTTTTTAATGCCCAAACATACACACTACACACGGGCTATAATTCTAAAAGTGAAAAGGCATAATAGGACCCCTTTAAGGGAATTAATTCAAATAAGAAATATTAGCTTATTTTAAAGATAGTGTTTGCCTTAATTGAAATTATTTTAAGCCATCATACAGCCCCCTTTGAAGTGAGCTATGGCCCCCTAGTGGCCCCTGGTTGAGAACCATTACTATAAACATATATGAATACCTTTTTTACTATTACTGTTTTGTCAAATAAAAATATTTTATATAGTATATAATGACCAGAGTTTTCATTATTGGGTAAACTATTCTTTTAAGAAACATTCATTGTCACATGGTTCACAAATCTTCTCACTCTGTCCTTCTCTTCCTCTCTTTAGATTTGCATACACTGTGGCCGCAGTGCTGCTCAGCACGCTGGTGCGCAGGCTGAGACTGCACAGAGTGGAAGGGCAGGTGGTTGAGGCCAGGTATGAGCTGGTGACCACACCCAAAGATGACACCTGGATCACAGTCAGCAAGAGGAACTGAAGGACTCCTAGCTCATGTCCCTGAATTAGCCTCTTGGGAAAGGATGCATGGCCATTGGCTCTTTATTGTGTGGGCCGGCAATTGATAAGATCAAAGCAATGTTAGAATTGGTTCAGGTTATTAAAACTATATGCCATTGTTTTTAGACCTTCATTCCCTTTGAATATCACAGACATTCCATAAAACAATGATTAATGTTGAATGATTAACTTCAGTTTTTCAATACTAATAAAAAAGTGTGATGAAGTGTGCATCTATCTATCTATCTATCTATCTATCTATCTATCTATCTATCTATCTATCTATCTATCTATCTATCTATCTTGGCCAAATAATGAAACTCTTCTGTTGAATAGAGCATTATAGATATACAGAAAGAGTAACAAATCGAATCATATAGGGGAGGAGGAAAGAGAATTGTGAATGTGAAAGAGAGAGGGGGGTAATGTGGTGGTGTTGTCCTCCTGCGTGCATCAGTGAGGGAGAGGGGAGTGTGATGGTGGTGTTTTCCTCCTGCATGCATCAGTAAGATGTGAAGATGGCGGAGCTGCAGATGCTGCTGGAAGAGGAGATTCCTGCTGGTCGAGGAGCTCTGCTGGACAGCTACGCCAACCTAGAGAGAGTCGCCGAGTACTGCGAGAGCAACTACATACAGGTGACATTACAAAACCCAAATATTTTCGAGACATTGCCAGATACAAGATGAGAAATGACACGAGAGATGAATGATCCGACTGCTTGTGTTGTCGAGTGACAGTGCAGTCGAGCGGACTGAATTCACGGCATCTTATTATTGCATGTAATTCATACTAGTTTATATTGCACTAAATCAACACTTAACATGATTTATAGTCATTTTATTGACTATTTTCAGTGGTTTTGTACGTAAATGGAGCCTCAAATGCTGAGCTAGTAACGTTAGGCTAACGCGCTAGCCGAAGCGAAACCAATGTAAACCTCAATATTATCACATCAAATTGCTGTTTATTTTTTAATTAAGTAAGAATGTATTAGTTTTGTATGTTTAATTAAAACAGAGTGATATGATTCAAAGTGGTGTATTAATGAGTAATAGTGTTTTTAAATATATTTTAATCCAAGCAGCGCAGTGTTTTTGAAGCTAGCTCTGCTGCTAACGTAAAGGCTGGGGGCTTAGTGGGACTGTTTTTAGTTGATACATTTGCTTTTTAGTGTAGTTATCTATTAAGGTTAGTGTTTCTACGGGTTTGATATTATTAGGGTGTTGTTTGTATTAGTTTATGGTCTAAAGGGAATACGTGCAATACGTGTAACAGTTATAAGGGATGGTTTTCTGTTTTAGTATTTCTGTTTTATAGGTAAGTTAAAGTTACTATCGCGTTTAACGTTAATAATTTGCGTTTTCGAAATCGCGAGATTTTACTGTGATTTAAATGATTAACTGTTGTATCTTCTTATTTTTATGACAAATATGGTAGTTTGTTTGTTAGTTAGGCTATGTTGGTGCATAGTAAAGCAGTGCTTGCTCTATTACACAAATACCACAAAATAAAAATAAACAAAATCAGTTTTTCCCCAGCTAACATGAGTTTGGTGATTCACTCTGGAATCTGTGAAGTGCTTCTGGAACGACAAAAATGAATGACTAAATTCATGTTATTTTCAGCATTCCTGGGGGATCCACAGAAGTGGGTGTGTAAGGATCTGCACTTCTGTTTAGTGTTTGTCATCCCTCAGAAATAGAACATCAGAAATCAAAACTCTTGACATTTATTGCTCCAAAAATACAGAGCATGTCATGTGGACCCCGGCAGATCAGTGACTGGATGTCACTGGATATGAGTTTGTTCTCTGTGGGTGCTGATTCCAGTACTTTTTACTTGAGTCGTGATGTGTTCCTGATAAATATTGCATACTTGACTAGCGTTGGCCGGCCTGTTAATGTGCAAAAAAAAAAAAAAAAAAACATCGGGTTAGAGCTTAAGAATGAGATCTCACAGTTGTAAAGATGTTAAACAGGATTTGCTTTGTGATTTGACTCCGGGGTCTCAGTTCATATTGTACCTGATTCAGGCCCTCATGAATCATGCAGAGCACACAGAGATGCTCTATGAATGCGTTTTGTGTGTTATCTGTAAATAAAGTTTGCTGGTTGTGAACGATCATAGTATTTTTCTCACTTTTTCACAGCTTTTTCACAGCAGATTCAGAAATACCATAAATAGCTTCATATGACCGAGCTTGGATTTCTTTCCATGGCAGCTTGTAGCTCGGGTTGATATGGGTCTTGCTCGCATGTGGTCTGGTTTTAGTTTAGCATGTAACCCAATATTTCCCTCTTCCTCAGATCATGCATATTTCATACAGACATGTTAGTGAATGACATTATGTTTTTTTTGATGAAATAAGCCTGGTCACATTTGTTGTTTGTCTTACATAAAGCTGTAGTATTGCAGTTGAAGACTTGAAAGTATAACATACAAACCAAGCGGAATACATTTAAGATGCTTTTCTTTCAAACTTTGCTCTGGCCGAATAAATCATCATCCACTGTTGTCAAATGGAAAAGAGCAGCTCAGACACTCAGATGTCTCCTTTTGTATTTCACTGAAGAGACAAAATAATATGCATTGGAGCAACATGGGGTTGACCTATGGGTGAACTAATAATTAATGGTCAGCTCAGGCACAGGAGTATGTTAACTCAGCCAGCTGATTTTTCGGGGAATTACTGTTTTAGTTGGTTTTGATATGAATTTTCTTTGGCTTTCATTTGTTTTGAATGTTATCGGGTGTGTTTCTCTCACACATTACCCTCCTCCCCCACCATTCTCACTCACTGTTCTGTTCATCACTGGGCCTTCCCATATATTTGACAGCGTCACCATGGATACACCGGAAGGGAATGAATGATGGTTGTAGGCAGCCAGTGACTCGAGGCATTTTTCCCGTTCCAGTGCTTTGCTCTGATTGGTTGCTGCAGTGTCTGTTTTGCTCATTCATATATGGGAAATGAATCATGAAAGGGAGTATGGTCGTGTGATATTGACAAAAAGAGAGATAACATTTTCTGGGATATATATATATATATATATATATATAAACATTTATTTTTTTTTTTTATGTATTTTTGTGTTGGTGCCTTGGCCGTTTTTAGGGCTGCAACAAATGGATTATTTTGATAATCGATTAATATAATGATTATTAGAACGATTAATCGCCTAATCGTCGATTATTTCACTGGTTAATCAGTAGAATTTGATTGATTATTCATCTCTTGTAATTAGTTAAAATATTGTTATATGTAATAAATAAAAGATAGTCTAAACACTTCAGCTTTGGGAAATAATATTATGTAATTACAATTACTATACAGTTTATTTATACAAATAAATATATATTTATTTTATTAACATTTAATTACTATATCAATTACTTATATTTAATTACTAAAATAAACTAATTACTAAAACATTGTTTTTAAAGAAGTATCTTCTGCTTATCAAGCCTGCATGTATTTGATCCAAAGTACAGCAAAAACAGTAACATTTTGAAAGATCTTTTACTATTTAAAACAAGTGTTTTTTTTATTTGAATATATTCTAAAATGTAATTTATTCCTGTGATTTCAAAGCTGAATTTTTAGCATCATTACTCCAGTCACATGATCCTTCCGAAATCATTCTAATATACTGATTTGCTGAATTTAAAGCATCCTTGCTAAATAGAAGTATTAATTTCTACAATACCCCCCCACCCCAATAAAATAATAAAAATAAAAAATCATATTGACTCCAAGCTTTTGAATGGTATTGCGTATAATGTTACAACAGCTTTTTATTTCAGATAAATTCTGATCTTTGGATCTTTATATTCATCAAAGAATCCTGAAAATAATGTACTCAACTGTTTTAAATATTGATAATAATAATAATAAATGTTTCTTGAGCAGCAGATCAGCATATTAAAATGATTTCTGAAGGATCATGTGACACTGAAGACTGGAGGAAATTCAGCTTTGATCACAAGAATATATTACAATTAAAAATATATTCAAATAGAAAGCAGTATTTAAATCGTAAAAATATTGCACAATATTACTGCTTTTGCTGTATTTTGGATCAAATAAATGCAGGCTTGGTGAGCAGAAGAGACTTAAAAAACTAAACAAAAAAACATTAAAAATCTTAACGTTACCATACAAAAACTTTGGACTGGTAGAGTAATCTCTTAAAACACCTTAGTGGGTTATGATAATCAAAACAGTCCTGAGCTATATTAATCTTTGATCTCTGCAAACCAAACTATCACTATAATCCAATATTTAATAATAATGTTTAATACCGTACAACTGCTTGATTTAAGGTATTACATAAAATACTATAGTGTATAGTATGTGGCGTGAATGCTTTACCGAGCTCGTGCAAACATCTACATCGGTGAAATAAGATGCATTTTTAACTTCTGCTTTAACTTTTTAACTGCTGTGATATTTTCTTTGTTGTTGTTGTTGTTTATTTCGTTAATGAGAGGAAAGCGCGTGTCATATATTTTCATATCCAAACGTCATTCGGTTCAGCTCGGGTGCGTTTCTCTGAAGGCGTTTCTCAATGTCAAGGATACTTCCTGGTAGGACTGATCCTTCCAAGTCACTTCCTTCAGAGGCTAGGTGAGACTCCTCTTTAGCATATGGAGAACACGTAAATGGAACAGGCTAGCAAGTGCACGTAATTGCGTCATTACGTCAGTGAAAAGGTCCGTTTGAATAACGCTGTGAATGGTATCATTAAATTACTTTGGACAACTTAACTAGTTATTTATAAAATAAATGCCGTTGACGCAACCAATTGTTAAATGACAGGTCCGGTTCAGTTAACCATTTGTATTTGTATAATTTATCAATATGGTAGTAATTTGTTCTGGCATTTAAACGTCAAACTTTACTTATAATTACTACAGTTATAACAAATGTTTGGTAACGTAAATAAAAACCGTTAACGCTCCGACTACGTTAACGTTCGACATTTTTGAATTTTTGAACGCAACTGTCCGAGCACTTTGGAAAGAAGGAGAAAGCGGTGCGCCCACAGTCCCAGCGGGGGTTGAGGCCGCCGGGCCAAGCAGGGCACCCGTCGAGGCCGGTGTCCCCCGCACCGCGCCCCGGGGGGTCATAGTGCGAGGGCGCGCAGAGGGGTACGTATCGCTCACGCCCTTCGTTTTTAGGCGCGACATGTGAACGGCCCTTAAGGCAGACGCCAGGATGTTGAGGTGGCTATGAACCCTCTGCAGCCTACTTCCACTTGGTTCACATTCCAGCCTTGTTGTTGCGCATTGGTTGCAAGTTCAGCGTACCTCAACCTTTTGGCATTCATAGGCCTCCTCCACTGCACCCTCCAAGGGCACGGTGAGCTCTGATGTAAACAAGCTTGAGCGTGGCTGACCACAGAACAAGCTCTGGTCGCAGGTTGGTGGCTGCGATTTCATCTGGGAAGCAGAGTTTCTTGTTCAAGTCTGCCAGCAGCTTCCAGTCCCATGCTCTGCCCAGCTGACCAGAGTCTGATCTTATGGTGGTGAGGTTGGCTTGACCCTCACCCTCCCGACCAAATGGTGTTGGCTGCCACTGGGGTGACGGGGGAGGAAGGGCATTCAAGCTTGTCCATAGGCTTTCCAACACTGCTGCAAGACACTTTAGCACCTGGCTGTGCCGCCAGGTGTAACGGCCTTGGGTGAGGCTGGTCTTGCATCCCACTAAGATGTGCTTCAGTGTTGCTAGACTTGGGAATAGAGGGAACGTGGGGTCTTCGGCATACCATTGGCTTAGGTTTGCGGGAGAAGGTAGGACATCGTAGGCAGCCCTGATGGTAAAGCTTGCTCTGAATGCCTCCATCTCCCACAGCTCGTTCCAGGAGATCTTCCTCTTCTCCACTCCTCCCATGCCATCCACTGCCCTTGCTTTGCCTGTGCCACAGCTTGGGCGCAACTCCTTGCTACCTCCTCCCGACATACCTCCTGGACAACCATCTTGCTCCACACTGGTGTACTGGCCCCAAGTCCAAGACCTCTCCTCCCTTACTGCACCAGGTCCACGATGTCCTTGAGTCTGAGTGATGCCTTTGCCTGCTCAGTTGCAGCCAACAGGGTCTTTTTCCTCCTGGTGGCCAAGATGGGGGCAGCTTGGGCTACAAATGGATTGTTCGAATCTAGTAGTATCATCCCCAGTCTGACTTTGGCACACTTGTACTCCTCTACCAGACTGGAAATGGGCAGGTGTAGCATCCCTTTGCCGTAAAGTCCAATACTGCCGAGGCACCTGGGAAGGCCAAGCCACTTCCTTACATATGAGCTGACCAGTCTCTCCAGCTTTTCCATCTTCGAGAGCGGGACTTCATAGAGGGTTAGTGGCCACAGGAGACGTGGAAGTACTCCATACTGCATGCACCAGAGCTTCAGCTTGCCAGGAAGCAGGGTTCAGTCGATGTTCTCCAGGCCGCTGGCTACCTCCTTCCTAAGCTGATCTACTTGCTCTTTTTCTTTAAGGGTGGCATCATACCACCGACCTAGGCTCTTCACTGGCTTCTCGGAGAAAGTTGGAATGGGTTCCTCGCTGATGTAGAAGCAGTGGTCTGACAGCTTCCCCTTGATGATGGAGATGCTTCTGGACTTGCTCGGCTTGATCTTCATGCGAGCCCGCTCAATGTTTTCCTGGAGCTTTCTTAATAGCTGTAAAGTGCAAACCTTGGTCATAGAGTTGTGAGGTCATCCATGTAGGCTCTGACCGGTGGCAGCCTCAGCCCAGGTCTTATTCGCTGTCCACCAACTGTACATCTAGAGGCCCGAATGATGGCCTCCATGGCCAGGGTGAAGGCCAGTGGGGAGATAGTGCAGCCCGCCATGATTCCCACTTCCAGGTATTGCTAAGCTGTTTTGTACTCTGTTGTCACACAGAAAACTTTATCTGTGAACCTTTAAAGCAGGGTTTAAAAATATTTATGGTCTTATTATAAAATAAATGTTATGCGTATTATACATTTAACTAAAGGATGTGTTCTGGTTAAACAATTTTTATTTATTTATTTATTTATTGCTAAGGTTTGCATATGGTGGTGTGTTCGTAATGAAAGCTTTCCTTACAATATATTCTATTCCTAAAATAAGGAATATCCCAATATATCGCCTTGCTTACAATATCGCAACCCCTGTATCGTGATACGTATTGTATCGCCAGATTCTTGGCAATACACAGCCCTAGTTTTAATAGGTTAGTTAACCAAATGAAGTGAAGTGACATGACATACAGAAAGCATGCATACTCGAGGCATACTCAATCATGTCATCTCGCACACTGTTAAAACAATAATATTATAGTACATGTTTAGTATCGCACACTCCTAAAGGGGAGTGTAAATGAGGGAACAGAAATTAGGCCACGAGTCAATATCATGTTCTATTTAACCTCTATTCTGTGCCGAGATTAACTCTCTCTCTCTCTCTCTCTCTCTCTCCTCTTCCATCCCTCTCCTTCTAGTCTCCAGATAAGAACAGAGCTCTAGAAGAAACCAAAAGCTACACCACTCAATCTTTGGCCAGTGTAGCGTATCTGATCAACACTCTCGCCAACAATGTGCTTCAGATGCTGGATATACAGGCGTCTCAGCTACGCCGCATGGAGTCGTCCATCAACCACATCTCACAGGTGCTTTTTACTGCTGTAACAAACATCTAGTAGTGTGGATACACTGTACATTGCAATTTTGCTTATTCTTTCACTTAAATTTCTAAGCCACGCATCACTATTAATATTGTTTATACTTAAAGTAAAAGGTTAACTCAAATCAATAACCCTAAGTACTAAACTTTGACACATAGCACTACTTTTATATTAATTAAACTATATTTTATATATATAAAACTCTCTACAGACTGCTT
The DNA here is from genome assembly GCF_023724105.1 of Carassius gibelio. Classification (NCBI taxonomy): domain Eukaryota; kingdom Metazoa; phylum Chordata; class Actinopteri; order Cypriniformes; family Cyprinidae; genus Carassius; species Carassius gibelio. Next base: position 23,990,498 of record NC_068401.1, on the reverse strand, counting down.
GCACGATTCATGTCCTACTTTTAGGACTTTCAAACCTATATTTTGATCTTACATTTCTGCCTATGTCAAATTACATTTCATCATTCCTCCACAGACGGTGGACATCCATAAAGAAAAGGTGGCTAGGCGAGAAATTGGCATCCTCACCACCAATAAGAACACTTCCCGCACACATAAGATCATTGCACCAGCCAATCCTGAGAGGCCTGTACGTTACATCCGCAAGCCCATTGACTACAGTATGCTGGATGACTTAGGCCATGGCGTAAAGGTAGGGTTGAAGACAGTCTGTGTGTGTGTTTGTGTAGTTTACTTCTTACATTTGTAAGAACACTGACTATAGGGTGGAATTATTAATTGGTATTAAAATAGTATTACTTAAGGTAGGGCTGGGCGATATATATAAAAAAATATCTCGATATTGTCAAAATTTTTACGATATTCGATATATATCTCGATATGTTTGCATTTAAATAATAAAAAAAACATGATTTTCTTTTGCCATAAAAACAAAAAAACAAAAAAACAATTTAAATTAAACAGTTTATTTAAGCAGTTAAAAAATCTAGACCAAGAGATCACTTACTGCTTTTTATTAAATGAATACATGTAGGCCTATATGTAACTGAAGCATTGCAAATTAAGTACAGAAAGTGCATTCTTTCAACTTTTTAGTGCATGCAATTCACAATTTATACTATGCAACTGGGATAAGTATTTTATTTTAATTTTTTTAACAAGTTTTTAAGCTAAGAACACAAGTCTGTCAACTGTTTGCGGTTTTAAGAGAAGCTCTGTGGCATGAAACTATGTTCCTACTGACATTAAAAACCCTGTCAGATGGGGAGCTAGTTGCTGAAGCACATAGCTATTTCTTATATATGAATATATATAAATGAATACCAAAGACTTTTGCATTCTCTCTGTCTATATTATGGAGACTGGTAAACAAAACAGTGAAATTCACCAATAGTAATTCCAGTTGGCCATAGCCTATGTTTCTCTATTCAAATATCAGCGGTCGAGTAAGTGCATTTATTTTGCGATCACAAATGCAAACAATACAGTTGAGATCGCACGACAGAACGGCTGAACGATGCTTTCATTAGATCACTCAATTCCATGTTAGTGTTTTCAGATTATTGTCGGCGGCTCTTCCGCAATGAGGAGTGAGCACATGTGCATGGTTGCCAGATTGCTTAAAATAAGCAAACACCGGGTAGAAAATGTATCCTTGTAACAGTGGAGCTCTGATTCGGAGATTTAAACTCTTGTTATCTGGCAACCGCTATCATTAAGCTCTCGTAGTAGAGGGGCGTAGAGCAGTCAGCAGTTACAGGTTCCTTTTTTGGACATTCGGCGCGTTCTTTTGGGAAAGTATGCTTGAATTTGAAATATTCTATATTCCCGATATATTCAAATTTTACATCGTCGTCAAAATTATTCCGATACTATCACTAATATTTGATATATCGCCCAGCCCTAACCTAAGGTGTGATCACGTTCGCAACATTTCGTGGACAAAAAAAAGGTCCATTGTCAATAATGTAATGATGTATGAAGTAGAGCTCACACAGAAGAATTTGTGTGACCAACCAATACTAAACCTGCATAGGACTGTTCTTCATTAGTAGCTGCCCTCTGTGTGTTTGCACGTATATGAGTTTCTCTTTACTCTTCACAATAACGGTTTGCATCTTTTCTCTCCTCACCTTTCTTATTGCTTTCATTTCTGAATGTAGTGGTTACTAAGGTTTAAGGTAAGGAAGGATTCAGTCGGGTTTTGGTTGATGTGTGTTTTGTGTATGTGTTCCAATGTTAGTGACTTTACATTTGTTCTGACTAAAATAATGATATTTGACACTTGCCCTTCAGGTCAACGCCCAGAATATGAAAGCGGGTACAACTCCACGCACAGCCGCCCCAACCCAGAAACCACCCAGCCCTCCTGGCCCGGGCAAAGGAACCCTGGGGTAAGTTAGTGCACATTTGCACAGGCTCTGATTTTAGCTTTAGTCTTGATGGCATTTATAAAATGAAAGTAATAATTTGTTAGGAAATGCCAGTAATATATGGTTTTTATGAGCCCTAAACTTCATAGATGTGTACAGATTTAGTTTAATTTAAAATGTCAGACTGCCATCTGGACAGGAGTGAAACTCACTGCGGTATATTAATATTAAATAAAAAAAGCTTATGCTTGTCAAACTGTTTTTCCTGTACAGAAATGTTTTGGAGGTCTCAATTTTTAAAGAAAGAACAGAGGTGGTTTTTAAAAAGGGTCATATCATGATGAATAAAACTTTACTTGATCTTTCCTAGATTAATAGAGCTCATTGTACTATGAAAACATTCTGTAACTTTCAGAACTCAATACTTATGGCGCATTCCACAAAGATCACTTGTTGAAATGAGCACAGTGTCCTAAACAGACGTGATGCAATATGTGGCCCTGGACCACAAAACCAGTCTTATGTCGCTGGGGTATATTTTCAACAATAGCAAAAAAAAAAAAAACATTGTATTGGTCAAACTTATCGATTTTTCTATTATGCCAAATATCATTTGGATATTAAGGAATGTCCATGAAGATATTTTGTAAATTTCCTACCGTAAATATATAAAAACTTTTTGACTAGTAATATGCATTGCTAAGAACTTAATTTGGACAACTTTAAAGATGATTTTCTCAGTATTTAGATTTATTTGCACCCTCAGCTTCCAGATATTCAAATAGGTGTATCTCGGCCAAATTTTATGTGATCCTAACAAACCATACATCAATCGAAAGCTTTATATATATAAAAGGAAGATACAGCTTTACAATCCTCAATGAAAACAGCCGAGCTCCTGGGGGCGTGCTTTGGGCGGAGTAAAAGAATCACGAGCACTTGCGCACAGATTGCCTACAAAACATAGAAAATTCATGCAGTTTTTACTTACTGCCTCTGGTTCTGAATCATGACCTCAATCTTTTATCGCTGAGTCCACTCCATCTTTCAGTGTCAAACAATGTGCAAATCCAGTGTCGAACGGGGGCCTTGTTTATAAAAACATTCATCACCGAAATGACGGGAACAAACAAACACTTGCGAAACCCCATTGTTGCCCCGGATAAACAAACTGCATCCACTGTTCACGTAATGCTGGGCTGAGCAAGGTTATCTTTCCCTTATAAGCAAAATCACACTTATTTGGAGACATTCTTCTAGAGCAAGTCCTGTGTAACTCTGCTGATGGTGTTGTTGAGAAAAAAAAATAAAATAAAATCTCCGAACCCGAAAGGAGTGTGACAAATTTAATCATTTGGCACAGAAATACTCCATTTCATTTCATTTTTTTTTATTTATTTATATTTATACTTTTGCCAAGTTTAGCATGAGGATCCAACTCTTTAACTGTCTAAATAACTTGGACTGCTTGATATAGCGTTAGACCCCCACTTTCTCTAACCGAATCAATTAATCATGACTATCACTATAAATATCACACATAACTGAAAATGTTTTCTTGTGCATGAAGTCCATATTATCTACTGAATCAAACAAAAAAAAAAAAGACGTGTGTTTCAGGCTTCAGGTAAGAAAAATTCTGCCTGATCTGAATTGCTTTTGCGTCATATTTCAGTTCAAAAAGTTTACTTGTATTCTGAATGGACATGCAGGGGTGAAATAATGCTTTAAAAATATATTAAATAAACCCTTTAAATTGTGAGATATTATTGTGCATGTGTTGATCTGGTGGTTGAAAAGGAAATTCTCTCTGCCACTTCTCTGCATCTTTTAACTAATCTCTATTCCTGACAGCCATTCTCGCACGCATCTATGACTGTGTGTATTGTAGTTAACAGTTTTGGCTTGTTCTCTGTTCAGGAACTGAAACACTTAAGCGTTCCTGATCTGTGTGTTTCCGTCTTTGTGCCTTTTTCTGCCACTGCAGGTCACTGGAGAACAAACTGTCATGTTGTTTTTGTGATGTGTTGTTATTATTTTATGTCATTGAGTTTTTACAGCTGATGTTTGTTATTGTTAAACCTCAAATGTGTTCTTCCCGCTCATACCCATGCCCACGGCCCCAACCCCTCACTGTCACCATGGCAACTCAACAGCCAATCACAAGCAATTCAGACAACCTTCTGTAATACAACACAACAGGCTCCTTTAAATATCTATCTGGCATATGACCGATTCCTGCTAGGCAAGGGTGGTATGACGATATATACTATGAGACAGTAAGAATGCATCGCTGGTAGACTGTTCCTGTACTGTGGTAAATATATTACATAAAGTGACATTATTTACACATGAGAGCAGTGAAGAAACATGCAGTAATGTAAAAATGCAGAGTGGGCTTTGTCCCAAACAAGCCTAGATCGTTGTTTAATCATTAATTGCTAAACGATTTTAGACTGAGCTACATTATGCCATTTAATATTCACCATTGTGTGCTTACACAGGTGTATGTGTATCAGTTATTTAACAACATTTGGTGAATGTGGCTCTACTCACCAAAATGTAGAATTTTATTTTAAATATATTACGATTTCTTAATTTTGTTAACAAAAAACTGACTTTTGATCAAACACATTTTAATAATCGTACCTTTTTTTAATCTAAATAAAAAAAGAGAAAATCAAATTAGATGACGCTAAAGATTAACCAATATTGCTTTTTATATGACCAACACAATACAGATAGTTTTTAAGTATCTGATTTTTAAAAAAGTATTTAATTAACTTCTGCTTTTTAAATTAAGTATAAAGCAATTTTCTATAATCTTAATAATAGTAACGATTTTTTTTTTAGCTAAACAATAGAAAATGTAAATGTTAATATAATAATATTTTTGTCTTTGTAACACTTTTTTAGATAAAATGCTGCACATTTCTCACTTGAGAATGAACAAACATGTTTTTTTTTGGTGTGAAAAAAAACTGAAAAGTCAAAAAATGTTTGGTCTACTTAAGTATTTTTAATTTGTAAACTGATCTTAAGACATTGTCAGGTGACGATTTATTATTTAAACCTACTACTTTTTTTGTTGAATAAAAAATAACTGTATTGTCATACACTGTTAAAATATTGATATTATTTATAGATCCAGACGTTAAATTACCCATACTTATCTATTTTGGTTATACCGCCCAGCGTAATTGCTTCCCAGATCTACAAATAACTATAAATTAGATATGACTCATGAGGGTTTGCTGTATGGTACTGTTGTGATGTTCTCATTGGATTTTTACACAAGATGTGACACAAGATCTCCCATTATGTAATTATTGGGGTCTGTCATCAATGATGTTTGACTCCACCACTTAGTGAATATTAAAATATGTTAACCCCGCCCCCCTCGGCAGGCGGCACTCCCCTTACAGGACGCTCGAGCCTGTGCGTCCACCTGTCATCCCTAACGACTATGTGCAGAGTCCAACACGAAACACCGCACCACCCCTACAGAGCCCAGCTAGAACTGCATCCGTTAATCAGAGGACCCGCACTTACAGGTACTCACACACACACACACACACATACTTACTCCACACATGCAGTATTATCCCCTGGACAGGCTTAAAATAATAAACTCTGAAAAGGAAAAAATAGGTCCCTCACACTTTCTCACCCTCTTTTTCTGCATCCTGTTTTCCTTTCCCGTCTGTCCTTCCTGTCGCTGTTGTTCTGTTTTTAATCTGTCTTTGTTTGGTGTCTGTCGCAGTGTGACTCTCGGCTAAAAAGGAACAGTCACTCACTAACTTTCTCTTTTCTTCTCTTTTGCTTTCTATCTGTCTTGCTTGGATCTTTTTTTTTGGGGGGGGGGGTTCAGACAGCCATAACCTACTTAAAGAAGGGCTCTTTCCTGCTCTTTCACTCACCGTCTTTCTATTTCAGTCTTTCTTACCTGTATCTCTTCAACTCTTTGCTGTTTGCATTCTCAGCACCCTGATTTTGAGAGTCTCAGGGGACAAACAGAGAACACATAATCACATTCTCAAGAATGCTTCCTCTTCTCTGATTCTCACCCACAATTCCTCAATTCATGACCATGTAAAATGTGTATGAAGAGATCTTTCTTTGTTGTTTCTATACATGAAGAGTTCAGATGCAAAAGCCCCTGTGTCATCTTATATTTTCTTCTAAATTGAGCATTTTTCTCCTGTGTTTAGAAATTTTTTTAGATGGCACTTAGAGGCTTTTGCATTTAGTTTCAACCCTTGGCCTTGAACTTTATCAAAAAATATCACAGATTCCACAGAAATATTAAGCAGCAGATCAGTTTTGTTTTAAGCCCTAAAATGTTTAAATGTAGTGTAAATTTGCTCCTGTTAATCAGGAATTGAAACTGATCATCAAGTGGGATCATTTAGTAGTTAGACTAATGGATAACCAAGCAAAATTGTTGAAATGAAATTCTCTTAAAAATTTCATTTTGCATTTAAATACATTCTGTATTTAAATACAAAATGTGCATTATGTATTGACAAGGCTGTTGGATTTATAACTCACAAAAGATGGAATTATTTCTGTTGTTTGGCTAAGTGGGCATGAATGTCATATGTTTTAATCTGGAAGTTCTTCTTATGCTATGTATTAGCCGATAATCTGACAGTTGCCAAATAATGTCAGAATATTGACCAGGTTTGTAAACCAGTCTGCCATTATTATCTGATCTGAAAATGGTTTAGTATGAGGTTATCTTTTGTGGCCATTTCATCATTCAAGCACTAGTTAATCCAAAAATGACAATAATCTGAAAAGTATTGCCTTTAGTACCTTTAGTCATTTCTTGGTAATCTAGATATGGCCAAATATTAGCCAGGCTGATTAAATTTATTTAATCTGTAGTTATCAGTTGATAATCTGAAAATAGCCAAATATTGATTCCTTTAAATGGCCTGGTCAATGAAACTTTGACAATGTGCTAAAAACATTTTTTTTGGTTAGGGACAAAATGAATTGTGCAAAGCTGAATGTGAGGTTATTTTACAGCTAGTCACCTTGTTAATGCACACTCTATTGTGAATTATTCATTCTTTAAACGAAATCTAATAACATTCTTCCTTTTAAAATGACTATTCTTTTCTGTTGACGGTCTATTGAATAGTCCCACCCTACATTTTCCCCCCTAGTTCCCTATCCTGTTTTACTCGGAAATACATCGTTATGGAAGTAAAACCGGCAAATGCGATTGATCTTATCTTGCACGATGTGTTTTGTGTGTGGCAGCAGTGGCAGCAGCGGTGGCAGTCATCCCAGCAGTCGCAGTAGCAGCAGAGAGAACAGTGGGAGTGGAAGCGTGGGTGTGCCCATCGCTGTGCCAACCCCTGCCCCGCCCACCGCCTTTCCTGGTGAGATTCCTGTAATTAAGTATTATGCTGCCTTCACGCCATGTTGTAATTACCATAATTCAGAGATGACAAAACAAGACATTTTACTCAAAGTTTTCCATGTCCTCGGACTCTGAGTTGGTGCCTAAATTAACCAGCGGCGGTCAGGTGGTACAGCTGTCACTGGTCCTAGCCTTTAGAACATTCTGATTGTAATTACGAGTTCTGGAGCATGTGAGGGCTTTGCTGTTGATCGTGTTGCCACAGAAACACAATTCAGCTATGAGTAAAATGTCACGTGTTGTCATCTCGGAAATTATGGTAGCTACGACATGGCGTGAACGCAGCTTTAGTAAATTAATCTGAGAACTGTCCAAGGTTCTGAATGAAGTATTGTTTTTACTTGATTGAAAACTCTCTTGTCCCACTATTAGCAATGATAACTTCTCTTTCTGTTCACTGCCTCTTTATTTCTTCTCTTTTTACTCACTGCACCTATCCCTCGTCCCTGTGGCCCTATTTCTCCTTTTGACCTTTCTTCCCTGTGTTCTGTCACTCTTGTTCTCTTCTCCCTTGGGCTTCCTGTCTCTGTATGGTGCATGGGGCTGCAGGTACAGCACCTGCCCCTCCCAACCCTCCTAACCCTCCCAAACCCCCTCCGAGCGTTACTATTCCTGCCCCTCCCATACCTCCACCACCTCCCACCCCAGAGCCAGTGCCCCCTGCCCCTGCCCCGACCCCTGCTCTGCCAGCAGAGGGCCCTCCCGAAATACCACCACCCCCACAGCTGCCCCCCAACCTCCCTGTTTGCACCAACACCAATCCTGCTGCTGCAACTAGCACTCCCGCTCAAGGTGAGTCCCCTCACCCCCTCCTTAAGTCCATCTTCAAACTTGTCCATCTTTGAGTGACATCCTGCACGTGATCATTCATGTGATTCACTCGACATTACCCAGGATTCATCCCTCCTCCACCTCACCAAGGCTTCACCTGCATGGGCTTGGTTTGTCTTGGCTCGCTGTGCATCCGTGCTCCTGTTCTTGGTTGGATTAACATTCCCTGTGGCGTTCGTCTCCATCACATCATTTGGTCCATCTCTACTTTCTGATAGTGCTTCTTAAGGATTACTGTGGGTCTTTCTTTGAATGATGAGATGTTTCATAACAAATTTAATTAAGGAATTTTTATGGGCCAATTTTTTTTACATGGACTGATAGGTTTGAGGGTCATGTTTCCTTATAGCGCTGTCCCAAACTAGTGAACTGCCTACCTAGATGGTATTTAAAAGCATAATTTTTAAGTAAGGGTTTATGTTGCCTTCTAGGACAGCAACCACGTTCAAGGCCAAGAAAGGTAGTGTAAGGACATTGTTAAGAGTCCATGTGACATCAGTGGTTCAAACTTCATTTTATGAAGCTACGAGAAGAACCTGGATGCACTGAGCCTTGGAGGAAGATGAACACTCTACATAAGTATTTGTGAACATGTCTGAAGATTTCGACATAGAGAATGATTTGCAATTTTTGCCCAACCATATTTATTTGAACCCAAAAAAACATACGATAACTAAAAGAAATCAACGTTCTACATCATTGAAAGTTCCCACAGCTTCATAAAATTACAGTTGAACCACTGATGTCATATGGACTATTTTAACAATGTCCTTACTACCTTTCTGGGTCTTGTACACGTCAATTACTTGGCTGTCTATGTAGGGTCAGAAAGCTGTTGGATTTCATCAAAAATATCTTAGTTTGTGTTCCGAAAATGATCAAAGGTTGTACAGGTTTGGAACAACATCAGGGTGAGTAAATCATGTTCAGGTGAACTATCCCTTTAACTGTGAACATTAGTTGTGTCTCTCGTCTATTTATCATGCTGTCTTTGTGGTGTGATCCACATCAGTTAATTATGTTGAGGTTTAGTTTCAGTTCGGATACTGCCTGGTTAGAAAAGGTAGCAGAAGAGTGAGCTGGCTCACTAGGGTTGGGTCAGAGCTTGTATTTTCAGTTCATTTCATAAATCGTTGTATGTATTGTGGTCTTCCTATTGCATATCCCATACTGTGATTCAGGGAAGAACCAATAGAATAAGTTTTATTAATTAATTTTCTCTTTGTGTCCCAGGCAACGGTCCACACTTTTACAGTATGAACCGACCAATGACACGGCAGACCACGCCCTCAGTGGGAGGTTCCCTGCCCTATCGTCGGCCGTCCTCAGTTACTGGACAGCCCAACAACATGCCTCAGAACACAAATCCAAACATGATCCAAAACCAGCTAAATGGAGGGCCACACTACAACCAAAACCAAGGTAGACACACTAGACATGCTCAAGTTTCCATATAATGGTAGAAAATAAATCGAACAATAAGGAGCTTGTTTGTCATTTAAATCCATCTAGTGTTGTCAAAAGTACTGACTTTGATACCAGTCGGTACTGAGTAAAAAAAAAAAAAGACCATTTCCCGCTAGCATTTAAGAACTGATGAGTGGATTCTTAAACACTGCTGATTGGCCATTGTGTTCAGGTGCTCAACAGATATGACTGTGATTGGCTACAATGATTGTTGCCTTATGCTTTTCACTGAGTACTCACACAGAAGCACATTTTAAAAAATGTCTGTACTTTTGACAACACTAGTGGGTTAAGTCTTCTGGCTTGATCTGATTGCTCTCTCTCTATTTTTTAACTTACCATCTCCTTCTGTTTTCTTGTCAACTTCCTTTCTTTTCATTCTTTTTGTTTCACCCACACTCAATTTATTTTTGTTTGCTCATTTCCCTTTCTTTTGTTCCTCTCTGAACTGAATTGCCACTGTTTTTGGGGTGGGTAGTCCCTATGGCCCCTCCACCCCCTTCTATTCTCCAGATCACCCCCCAGCTACCGCTCATGGGCTTTGTTGCTCGGGTTCAGGAGACCAGTAAGTTATCGGTTTGGGAAAATAATCTTGAATGTATGGAAGCCCATTTCTGCTGCAAAATGGAATATAATTTTAATTCACAAATGTAAATAAAATAAAAAATTCTCAAAATTCTGAGTTTGTGTCTTACAATTTGGTCCTTTTCCCCCCTGAATTCTGAGTTTACAGCTTGATTTAGCCATGGGATGAAAATTTAGAATTTTTCTCACAATTTACAAAACCTTTTCCTATTGCAATTCTAAGTATAAAACACTCCAAATGTTTATATTTAAAATCACAACTGCAAGTAAATATTAATTTCACGGTTGAAACAAATTGTGATATGTAAACTCATAATTCATAGTGAAACAATCATAATTGTGAGATGTAAATGTGGAATTACAAGAAAAAATGCTGAATTGTTGAAAAAAAAAAACTTTATTTTTCATGACAGAAAAAGGCATCCATGCAGATGTGTCTGTGGTGGATTAATGTATGTTTTTAATGTTTAACAGGTTTTGCATGCTATTTAAACATGCATGTTTGTGTTTCTATATTAAAAAATGTCTGATTGTATTTCACAGACTTATTGCATGTTATATCACATCTGATTTGATCCATCAATAACCTGTTAAAACAGTGTTAAGGCATCCTGGGAGTTTCCAACAGTGTGTCCTAACCAGAGTGAGATAAGATTCCAGCCAAAAGTCATTTGTTTATCCACCCCCAGACGTGACATGGTTACAAGATGCAACAAAATCAATCACAAATCACAGCCAATCAGAAGAGCGTGTGGGCCGGCTCGTACTCTCAATGAAAAGAGAACATGATCAAATTTATAAAAATCAAAATCAGTTCACTATCCACCTTTTTCCTGGCGTAAAAATGGGCGCTGCCATTTCTAAATTCTATGGGTCTAGCTTCTGGTCTCATTTGCGTCCAGCAATTTTTAGACGTACAAAACAGTTTGTTTTGCTGCTTGATATTGACAATTGATGTGTCCTATCATATTATTTTAATCTGTTATCTTAATTAAGAACACACTGGTTTGTCTTGCAAACAGTTTTACTGTTTAATGCACGTTGTCATTCTCCTCGTTAATTATCTAAAGCGGCTAATGAAACTGTCTCACCCATAGGCTTACTTCCAAGTTGAGGAAAAAGGTGGATACATACTCAGTGACTTTGTCTTGGAATTCACTTGTTCACACAGAGGTTACAGTTAGAACGTTGTCGTTTCCCAATATTTGTACTCAATTATCCATTGTTGCTTTCATTATGGTTAAATAATGTTAAAATAATGTTGCATTTGTAAAAAATTAAAGCCCTTTATGATTATACAAGGCACATAATCAGTAACTGTGGTTGTCACTGGACATATACCGTATTTTCCGGACTATAAGTTGCACTTTTTTTTCATAGTTTGGTTGGTCCTTTGACTTATAGTCAGGTACGACTTGTTTATCAAAATTAATATGACATGAACCAGGAGAAATGAACCAAGATAAAATATTACCGTGTACAGTCACCAGAGGGTGCTCTCTCGTGGCGGTAATGTTTTTTCTTGGATCTAAATAAATGCGACTTATAGTCCAGTGTGACTTATATATGTTTTTTTCCTTATCATGACGTATTTTTGGACTGATGCGACTTATATTCGGGTGCGACTATAGTCCGAAAAATACGGTAGTTTATATGATATTGTTCCCAGCTGCAGCGTTGCAGAAAAATAAACTTTTACAAAAATAGAATCCCCTGTCACGGCTGGTTAGGACAACAACTCTGATTAATATGGAAAAGATACCTTTTTTGTGTGGTGTTGTCACCTCGCATCTGGCTAGGCCATATACATGCTGAATAATTTTTCAACCAATGAGCCATTGTTTTGTTTGGCTGTTGCTGTTTAACAGCCTGTGTTCTGTATATGAACCACTACTTGGAGCATTTCAAATCAGACACGACTCAAACTAATGACTTTTTTCAGTTACTGATAACTTTTTGAATAATTCTGTAGAACTGGCACATAAGAGTCAGACTAATCATTTGTTTCATCTCATAACATTTAATTCAGACTGAGTTAGTTGTGGTGGAGAAAACATGGCCTTAGTTGTGTACATGGCCTTCGCTGAAGACTGCTGTTATGAGGTCAGAGGTTATTCTACCCTCTCTAAATTTAATACTCCACATTTTCCTCCTTAACTTCCCCATTCAGCATGAGTCATTTGTCTCACATCAGCAAACAGAAGTTCCCCAGATCCCCCAGAAATAGCTTGTATCTGAGATTGTTTGTTCATCCGTTTAGTCTCAGACGCTCCTCCACCGCCGCCTCCGGCAGAAGAGGTGGAGTTTGAGGAAGTAACCCCGCCCCCACCTCCTCCAGAGGACTATGAGGATGAGGAGGGTGATGAAGAGGAAGAGTCAGCGGTGGTGGAGTACAGTGACCCCTACGCTGAAGAAGACCCACCATGGGCCCCTCGAAATTACCTGGAGAAAGGTACTGGCCGTTTCTCCCAGTGCACAGAAAACACTTGTTTAGGCGTATTTAGAAGCAGCTGTTTTCATCGTAGGTAATAAGTCATGCATGTGTAGCTCCTACTGATTTGAATAGAGAAAGATTCAAATCTCCAACACTGTGGCTCGTGATTCATTTCAATAATGTATATCAGTGCTGCAATGATTAAACATAACTACTGAATAATAATAGCAATGTTATCAGAAATGTTGTTTGTTCAGCTCAAATGACAAAAATGATGTATAATCAAGCAGATTTTTTACAGTTAATAAATTTGACTGAAAATCTACGCCCAGTTTTGCTACATAAGAAAAAGAAATTCAAGCTTTGATGTAAGAAAGTTGAAATTGACAGTCAAACTTTGTGAGATTGTAAAATAAAAATTATTGACAAGTTTAAATTTGTTTTAATGATTTGTTACAATAATTTTTATCTGATGATTTTGACTATTGGTTATAATTACAATATAAAAAATGATGACAAAAAGTCATCTCAGTAGTAGTGTCTCATAATTTTGACTCTTTGTGTGCATTTTCTTTTTCTTATTTAGTGGAAACAGGCTTCCTTTAAAAAAAATTTATAGGGTTTTAAATTTAATTCGTAGGATATTGAAAATCTGAAAATATTGAAACTTTTTAAATGAAATCATATAATAAAACTACATAAACTAAATGCTAAAAATGAATATTGAATAAGTAAATAATATATATATATACATAGACTACATAAAATATAAAAATACAATACAAAATAGAAAAATAAGATGTTTTAAATATTAAAAGTAAATGTAGGCATCATAACATTATAATATACAGTATGAAAAAGTTATTACATTTAGTGTTTTTAAATTTTAAAATTACATGTATACATTAGGGTTGTTATAGTTGACTAAAACTGACACTAAAAACCATAAAAAAAATAAAAAAAACATTTGTTGAAATAAACTTAAATATAAAGTCTGTATTTCAGCTAGCCTAGCTGTCAAGGCAACATTTCTTGATTTAGTTTAACTTGATGTACTAAAATAACTAAAACTGAAATAAAAATTAATACAAACTATATAGACAAAAAAAAAAAAAGTGACGCGTCAAAATTAATACAACATATTTAAAAAAAAAAAAGAAATTAAAATGAAAACAGAACACACAAAAATGTTCCAAAATGTATGCGATGCTAACACTGCTCCAGAGAAGGATTTCATGACCCTGATTCTGAATCCTTGTGTGAACAGTCCTTTACCCAGGTTTTTAAAGCAGCGTTTAGAATGGCGATAACCTAAGCACAGTGTAAAATGTTTTACTAAATTTATCAGTGGCGTATATAATTACATCTTCACTAAATGAAAAAAGTCCCTAATATTGGCCTATGTGTAAAGTGGATATATTGTGCTATACATAGTATTTATAGTGCAGCACAGTCTGTAGTGCTGTAACACTTAATTACAATAAATACATGACCAGGCTTTGTTTTTTTTCTTTTTATCATGACTTTCCCATCAGTGGTGGCTATTTACGACTACACGCGCGACAAAGAAGACGAGCTGTCCTTCCAGGAGGGGGCGATCATTTACGTCATCAAGAAGAACGACGACGGCTGGTTCGAGGGCGTGATGAGCGGCACCACGGGCCTATTCCCCGGGAACTACGTGGAGTCCATCATGCATTACGCTGACTGAGCCAGCGGGTGGCGCCACTGCTCCTGTCCTTCATCTTCCTCATTCTTTTGAGATCGCACATACACACACACAAACACGAGTGAGTTTAGCTACACTACGTCATGCACAAGCTTGTTGCAGACAAGCAGGCTGAGAACTTGCGGTGGCGACGGTTTTAACAGGAAAAAACAGGTCAGATGTGTAAGATAAATACATTAGGAACATTTATTCATCTCTTAATTTCAGTCTCTTAGAAACATGTATCAGAAAAGTGTTGGTTTGCTTGACTTGTGTTGATAGTGATCGCTTTGCTTTCGCTCCTATCCGTCTCTACTCTGGAGGAATGGGTCTGACTAGCAGGACAGGTGCACTTTCTCGTGGAAGACGGCCATCTTGGATGTGCATGTTCCTTTTACATCACCTCTTAACCGTGTGCTGTCCACTGACCAGCAACTGACAGAAAAAAGCTTTTGCCAAGAATGACAGAACAGGGATTTTATGCATATTGTGGTGCCAGCTAATAGAGAGAGACGCATGGGTTCAAGTGGGCTGCTTTTCTTTAGTTTTCATTGCATTAGGAGTTGAATTTCTTTTAAACCGTTACATTTTGAGTGCAGTTCAGTTTGATATGTTTAGCAGGAGGATATACCAAAGGATTTCAGTGGCGTTTGGGATCACGAACAGGACCGACTACAACCTTAAAATACTTTTTTTCACCATTCCTTTACAAGATTTTATTGCTTGAAATATTTGCAAGTATGTGTATTCTTTGTATGTATGATAAAAAGTTAAAAACACTATTAAATTGTTCAGGAAGTTTGTGCCATAAAGAAATGTTGGTAGATGGACATATTTTCGGAGGTGAGAGGTTGTTTCTTGAATCTCGGCACCGGATGTGGTGTTCTTCAGGAAGAACGTGTATTGTGATCTTTAACCTCCGATTCATCCCTTTGACCAACTGTGGACTTAAAGATACAAGACTATTCTCTATGTATGTTATATATTGATTTATATGATAGAAATACTATTGTGTTGGTGTATGACTGGTGTAGAGACAGGAGAACCCCATTTATCTGCAATAACAAAGTCCTCAGTCGACGAGCTACAGAGATTTTTAAAGCACAAGAGATGCACGTGGTCTGAGGGAGACCTTATAAAATGTGAAGAACTGATTTTTGGATGAAGAGATGCTACAAAACAGAAACCAGCCCAAGTTTTAAACCTCCTCATACCCACATGCAGATAATGTGGAACAAACTGTACTAATGCACAGAGACTTTTTCTATCGAGTACTTTGATGTCTATATGTAAGTGTGTGCGAGTGCGTATGCGAGGGTGAAACTGATTGATTTCACCGTTTCTGGATCATTGGTGACTGACTTGCTTGTCTGTGTGCAAATCTTTATTTTCAATGAACGGTCTGTGGCAAGAGTGTGTGAATTGAGTCTTGCATGTTGATCATTTTTGTGATTTTCCTGCTGATGGAGAATAAACTGGATATATCTGGTCTACTTGTTCATGCTTCCTCCAAGTTCAAGGGTCGTATAAGGATTGCTCCTGGAGAGAGGAATTGTTTTCTGGTTGGATTTATCTGTCATCCAGGGCACTGCTGAGGTCCTCTTGGGTAAAGAGAAATTGTATAGTTTTACTCTAACATCTAATTTGCTAAGTTTTTTA